>NW_020174560.1:4598145-4672827 GCF_003031525.2 Neophocaena asiaeorientalis asiaeorientalis | reverse complement strand
CCCACCAACAGTGCAAGAGGGTTCCCTTTTCTCCACACCCTCTACAGCATTTATTGTTTGTAGATTTTTTGATGATGGCTATTCTGACTGCTGTGAGGTGATACCTCATTTTAGTTTTGATTTGCATTTCTCTAATGATTAGTGATGCTGAACATCCTTTCATGTGTTTACTGGCAACCTGTATATCTTCTTTGGAGAAATGTCTATTTAAGTCTTCCGCCCATTTTTGGATTGGGTTGTTTTTTTGATATTGAGCTGCATGAGCTGCTTATAAATTTTGGAGATTAAACCTTTGTCAGTTGCTTCATTTGCAAATATTTTCTCCCATTCTGAGGGTTGTCTTTTCATCTTGCTTATGGTTTCCTTTGCTGTGCAAAAGCTCTTAAGTTTCATTAGGTCCCATTTGTTTATTTTCTTTTTATTTCCATTTCTCTAGGAGGTGGGTCAAAAAGGATCTTGCTGTGATTTATAGCACAGAGTGTTCTGCCTATGTTTTCCTCTAAGACTTTTATAGTGTCTGACCTTACTCTAGGTCTTAATCCATTGTGAGTTTATTTTTGGGTATGGTATTAGGAAGTGTTCTAATTTCATTCTTTTACATGGAGCTGTCCAGTTTTCCCAGCACCACTTACGGAAGAGGCTGTCTTTTCTGTATTGTATATTCTTGCCTTTTTTAAAAAATAAGGTGACCATATGTGCGTGGGTTTATCTCTGGGAATTCTATCCTGTTCCATTGATCTATACTTCTGTTTCTGTGCCAGTACCATACTGTCTTGATTACTGTGGCTTTGTAGTATAGTCTGAAGTCAGGAAGCCTGATTCCTCCAGCTCTGTTTTTCTTTCTCAAGATTGCTTTGACTATTTGGCGTCTTTTGTGTTTCCATACAAATTGTAAAACTTTTTTGTTCTAGATCTATGAAAAATGCCATTGGTAGTTTGATAGGCATTGCATTGAATCTGCAGATTGCTTTGGGTAGTAGAGTCATTTTCACAATGTTGACTCTTCTAATCCAAGAACATGGTATATCTCTCCATCTGTTTGCAACATCTTTAATTTCTTTCACCAGTGTCTTATAGTTTTCTGCATACAGGTCTTTAGTCTCCTTAGGTAGGTTTATTCCTAGGTATTTTATTCTTTTTATTGCAATGGTAAATGGGAGTATCTCCTTAATTTCTCTTTCAGATTTTTCATCATTAGTGTATAGGAATGCAAGAGATTTCTGTGCATTAATTTTGTATCCTGCTACTTTACCAAATTCATTGATTAGCTCTAATAGATTTCTGGTAGCATCTTCAGGATTCTCTATGTATAGTATCATTTCATCTGCAAACAGTGACAGTTTTATTTCTTCTTTTCCAATTTGGATTCCTTTTATTTCTTTTTCATCTCTGATTGCTGTGGCCAGAACTTCCAAAACTATGTTGAGTAACAGTGGTGAGAGTGGACAACCTTGTCTTTTTCCAGATCTTATAGGAAATGGTTTCAGTTTTTCACCATTGAGAATGATATTGGCTGTGGGCTTGTCATATACTGCCTTTATTATATTATATTGAGGTAAGTTCCCTCTATGCCTACTTTCTGGAGGATTTTTATCATAAACGGGTGTTGAATTTTGTTGAAAGCTTTTTTTGCATCTATATGGTTTTTCCCCTTCAATTTGTTAATATGGTGTATCACATTGATTGATTTCTGTACTTTGTAGAATCCTTGCATTCCTGAGATAAACCCCACCTGATCACAGTCTATGATCCTTTTACTGTGCTGTTGGATCCTGTTTGCTAGTATTTTCTTGAGGATTTTTGCATCTATATTCATCAGTGATATTGGCCTGTAGTTTTCTTTCCTTGTGACATCTTTGGTTTTGGTATCAGGGTGATGTTGGCCTCATAGAATGAGTTTGGGAGTGTTCCACCCTCTGCCATATTTTGGAAGAGTTTGAGAAGGACAGGTGTTAGCTCTTCTCTAAATGTTTGAGAGAATTTGCCTGTGAAGCCATCTGGTCCTGGGCTTTTGTTTCTTGGAAAATATTTAATCAGTCTCAATTTCAGTGCTAGTGATTGGTCTGTTTATATTTTCTATTTCTTCCTGGTTCAGTCTTGGAAAGTTGTGCTTTTCTACAAATTTGTCCATTTCTTCCAGGTTGTCCATTTTATTGGCATATAGTTGCTTGAAGTAATCTCTCATGACCTTTGTATTTCTGCAGTGTCAGTTGTTACTCCTTTTTCATTTCTAATTCTATTGATTTGAGTCTTCTCCCTTTTTTTCTTGATGAGTCTGGATAATGGTTTATCAATTTTGTTTACCTTCTCAAAGAACCAGCTTTTAGCTGTATTGATCTTTCCTATTGTTTTCTTCATTTCTTTTTCATTTATTTCTGATCTGATCTTTACAATTTCTTTCCTTCTGCTAGCTTTGGGAGTTTTTTGTTCTTCTTTCCCTAATTGCTTTAGGTGCTACGTTAGGTTGTTTATTTGAGATGTTTCCTGTTTCTTGAGGTAGGACTGTATTGCTATAAACTTCCCTCTTAGAACTGCTTTTACTGCATGCCATAGGTTTTGGGTCATCACGTTTTCACTGTCATTTGTTTCTAGGTATTTTTTTGATTTCTTCAGTGATCTCTTGGTTATTAAGTGGTGTATTGTTTAGTCTCCGTGTGTTTGTATTTTTTACAGATTTTTTTTTTTTTTGCGGTATGCGGGCCTCTCACTGTTGTGGCCTCTCCCGTTGCGGAGCACAGGCTCCGGACGCACAAGCTCAGCGGCCATGGCTCACGGGCCTAGCCGCTCTGCGGCATGTGGGAATCTTCCCAGACCGGGGCACGAACCCGTGTCCCCTACATCGGCAGGCGGACTCTCAACCACTGCGCCACCAGGGAAGCTCTTCAGGTTTTCTCCTGTAATTGATATCCAGTCTCATAGTGTTGTGGTCAGAAAAGATACTTGATATGATTTCAATTTTCTTAAATTTACCAAAGCTTGATATGTGACCCTAGATATGATCTATCCTGGAGAATGTTCCATGAGCACTAGAGAAGGAAGTGTATTCTGTTGTTTTGGGATGGAATGTCCTATAAATATCAATTAAGTCCATCTTATTTAATGTATCATTTAAAGCTTGTGTTTCCTTATTTGTTTTCATTTTGGATGATCTGTCCAATGGTGAAAGTGGGGTATTAAAGTCCGCTATTGAGATTGTGTTACTGTTGATTTCCCCTTTTATAGCTGTTAGCATTTGCCTTATGTATTGAGGTGCTCCTATGTTGGGTGCATAAATATTTACAATTGTTATATCTTCTTCTTGGATTGATCCCTTGACCATTATGTAGTGTCCTTCTCTGTCTCTTGTAATAGTTTTTATTTTAAAGTGTATTTTTTCTGATATGAGAATTGCTATTCCACTCTTCTTTTGATTTCCATTTGCATGGAATATCTTTTTCTATCCACTTACATTCAGTCTATATGTGTCCCTAAGTCTGAAGTGCGTCACTTGTAGACAGCATATATACGGGTCTTGTTTTTGTATCCATTCAGCCAGTCTGTCTTTTGGTTGGAGCATTTAATCCATTTACGTTTAAGGTAATTATCAATATGTATGTTCCTATTACCATTTTCTTAATTGTTTTGGGTTTGTTACTGTAGGTCTTTTCCTTCTCTTGTGTTTCCTGCCTAGATAAGTTCCTTTAGCATTTGTTGTAAAGCTGGTTTAATGGTGGTGAATTCTCTTAGCTTTTGTTTTTAATTTCTCCATTGAATCTGAATGAGATCCTTGCTGGGTCGAGTAATCTTGGTTGTAGGTTTTTCCCTTTCATCACTTTGAAAATATCCTACGACTCCCTTCTGGCTTGCAGAGCTTCTGCTGAAAGATCAGCTATTAACCTTATGGGGATTCCCTTGTATGTTATTTGTCATTTTTCCTTTGCTGCTTTTAATAATTTTTCCTTGTATTTAATTTTTTACAGCTTGATTAATACGTGTCTTGGTGTGTTTCTCCTTGGATTTATCTTGTATGGGACTCTCTGTGCTTCCTGGACTTGATTATTTCCTTTCCCATATTAGGTAAGTTTTCAACTATTATCCCTTCAAATATTTTCTCAGTCCCTTTCTTTTTCTCATCTCCTGGGACCCCTATAATTCGCATGTTGGAGCATTTAATGTTGTCCCAGAGGTCTCTAAGACTGTCCTCAATTCTTTTCATCTTTTTTCTTTATTCTGCTCTGTGGTAGTTATTTCCACTATTTTGTCATCCAGGTCACTTATCCGTTCTTCTGCCTCAGTTATTCTGCTATTGATTCCTTCTAGAGAATTTTAAATTTCATTTATTGTGCTGTCCATCATTTGTTTGCTCTTTAGTTCTTCTAGGTCCTTGTTAAACATTTCCTGTATTTTCTTCATTCTATTTCCAAGATTTTGGATCATCTTTACTATCATTACTCTGAATTCATTTTCAGGTAGACTGCCTACTTCTTCTTCATTTGTTTGGTCTGGTGGGTTTTTACCTTGCTCCTTCATCTGCTGTGTGTTTCTCTGTCTTCTCATTTTGCTTAACTTACTGTGTTTGGGGTCTCCTTTTCGCAGGCTGCAGGTTCGTAGCTCCTGCTGTTTTTGGTATCTGCCCCCAGTGGGTGAGGTTGGTGCAGTGGGTTGTGTAGGCTTCCTGGTGGAGGGGACTGGTGCCTGTGTTCTGGTGGATGAGGCTGGATCTTGTCTTTCTGGTGGGCAGGACCACGTTTGGTGGTGTGTTTTGGGGTGTCTGTGAGTTTATAATGATTTTAGGCAGCCTCTCTGCTAATGGGTGGCCTTGTGTTCCTGTCTTGCTAGTTGTTTGGCATAGGGTGTCCAGCACTGGAGCTTGTTGGTCGTTGAGTGGAGCTGGGTCTTAGAGCTGAGATGGAGATCTCTGGGAAGCTTTCGCCATTTGATATTACGTGGAACTGGCAGGTCTCTGGTAGGCCAATGTCCTGAACTTGGCTCTCCCACCTCAGAGGCAGAGGCGTGACACCCGGCCAGAGCACCAAGACCCTGTCAGCCACATGGCTCAGAAGAAAAGGGAGAAAAAAGAAAGAAAGAAAGAAAAAATAATAAAATAAAAAAATTTTTTAATTATTAAAAATATAAGAAAAAATTGAAAATAATAAAAAAGAAAGAAAGAAGAGAGCAACCAAACCAAAAAACAAATCCACCAATGATAACAAGTGTTAAAACCTATACAAAAAAAAAAAAAAGACAGACAGAACCGTAGGACCAATGGTAAAAGCAAAGCTATACAGACAAAATCACCCAAGGAAGCACAGACATACACACTCACAAAAAGAGAAAAAGGCAGAAAGGAAAAGAGCAACCAAATCAATAAACAAACCTACCAATAATAATAAACTCTAAATGTTAAACTGAGATAAACAAAAAACCAGAAACAAATGAGATGCAGAAAGCAAACCCCAAGTCTACAGTTGCCCCCAAAGTCCACCGCCTCAATTTTGGGATGATTCGTTGTCTATTGAGGTATTCCACAGATGCAGGGTACATCAAGTTGATTGTGAGGATTTAATCCGCTGCTTCTGAGGCTGCTGGGAGATTTCCCTTTCTCTTCTTTGTTCGCACAGCTCCTGAGGTTCAGCTTTGGATTTGGCCCCGCCTCTGTGTGTAGGTCGCCTGAGGACGTCTGTTTTTTGCTCAGACAGGATGGGGCTAAAGGAGCAGCTGATTAGGGTTCACTCAGGCCGGGGTGGAGGAGGGAGGGGTATGGAACGCGGGGCGAGCCTGCAGGCAGCAGAAGTCGGCGTGTCGTTGCAACAGCCTGAGGCATGCCATATCTTCTCCCATGCAAGGTGTCCCTGGATCACGGGACCCTGGAAGTGGCGGGCTGCACAGGCTCCCAGGAGGGCGGTGTGGATGGTGACCTGTGCTTGCACACAGGCTTCTTGGTGGTTGCAGCAGCAGCCTTAGCATTTCATGCCCGTCTGTGGTGTCTGTGCTGATAGCCACAGCTCGCACCTCTGTCTGGAGCTCGTTTAGGCAGTGCTCTGAATCCCCTCTCCTTCCACACCCCAAAACAATGGTCTCTTGCCTCTTAGGCAATACCAGACTTTTTCCCGGACTCCCTCCCGGCTAGCTGTGGAGCACTAGCCCCCTTCAGGCTGTGTTCACGCAGCCAACCCCAGTCCTCTCCCTGGGATCTGACCTCCTAAGCCGGAGCCTCAGCTCCCAGCCCCCACCCGCCCCAGCGGGTAAGCAGACAGGCCTCTCAGGCTGGTGAGTGCTGGTCGGCACCGATCCTCTGTGCGGGAATCTCTCCACTTTGCCCTCCGCACCCCTGTTGCTACGCTCTCCTCCTTGGCTCCGAAGCTTCTTCCCCCCTCCGTCACCCACTGTCTTCCCCCACGAAGGGCCTTCCTAGTGTGTGGAAACCTTTCCTCCTTCACAGATCCTTCCCAGAGGTGCAGGTCCTGTTCCTATTCTTTTGTCTGTTTTTTCTTTTGCCCTACCCAGGTACATGGGGAGTTTCTTGCCTTTTGGGAAGTCTGAGGTCTTCTGCCAGCATTCAGTAGGTGTTCGGTAGGGGTTATTCCACATGTAGATGTATTTCTGATGTATTTGTGGGGAGGAAGGTGATCTCTACGTCTTACTCCTCCGCCATCTTGAAGCTCTCGAAAACTGAAAATTTTAAATAATATGCTGTAGCAACTCCGAATTCCTACTTTTTTACAAAAGGTTGTTGTGGTTACCTGGCCTTAATCTGTAGAAACTGTCTTCCCATGATGTGCAGCTGTTACTGCTCAGTTTGTTTGCTTTTCATTCTTGTATTACTTTTCTTTTTTAGCCTGCTTCCCAGGAATCACCCCATTGACTGCATAGCTTAGTGATCAGCCAACGACTGAACAGCTATTGTGCTCAAACATATCAAGCCCATTAGGTTTCCACCTTCTTCTGATGTTTCTGTGATAGGTGGAGGGGTGTGCATCCAGAGTTTCTGCTGGGCTCTTTCAATTCTCTCCTCTGCTTTCTTTCAGCCTTCCAGAGACTGGGTGGAAAACTTATCTAGCCCTTTTATGGCTTTCTCATTTCCAGAGTCTCCCCATCAGATTTCTGGCTGGTCTTCCATTCACCCTAACTGGGACTGCAACTTCAGGCTAGCACAGTTTCAGATTTTCATTTCCTATCAAATTTGCTACTTTTACTGATAATGTTGCCAGGGTTTTCATCTTCAGCTCAAAATCATATCTGCCCCCTCTAGCAATAAAGCTTCTGGTTTTCAAGGCCAATTGCATCTTGCTAAAACTACCATGCTGACAAAGCTGGTAAAGGAATGGGAACAGCCTCAGAAAAGGTCACAGGCTCCCACTGTTTTCTTACCTGAAATTACAGCAGCTTTTCATGAATAAATACTTCTCGATTTTTTGCCTTTTCCAGAGCACTGAAATAGTTGTTTTTGAAAATTTTGTCCAGTTTACAACTGCTTTTGGGGAGAATATTTGCTGACCTCTTCACTCTCCCATACCCAGAAGTCCCCTGCACCTTAAAGTTTAGAGCTGTACTGTCTAATACAGTAGCCACTAGCCACTTGTGACTACTAAGCACTTGAAACGTGGCTAGTCCAAATTGAGAGATATTGTAAGTATAAAATATACTGCAGGGCTTCCCTGGTGGCGCAGTGGTTGAGAGTCTGCCTGCCGATGCAGGGGACGCGGGTTCGTGCCCCGGTCCGGGAAGATCCCACATGCCGCAGAGTGACTAGGCCCGTGAGCCATGGCCGCTGAGCCTGCACGTCCGGAGCCTGTGCTCCGCAAAGGGAGAGGCCACAACAGTGAAAGGCCCGCGTACCGCAAAAAAAAAAAAAAAAAATACTGCGAATTTCAAAGTTTTAGTACAAATATATATAAAATATCTCAAAACTTTTTATACTGATTACACATTGAAACCACAATATTTCGCAATATACTAGCTTAAATAAACATATTATTAAAGTTAACTTCACCAATTGCTTTTTACCTTTTTAAGTGTAACTACTAGAAGATGTTAAATTACCTGTGTGGCTCACATTATATTTCTAACTGACAGCACTGGTTTGGAAGGTAGAGATTGAGTTTAGAATTAAAGAAAGTCTACAGTCTAAATGGGAGTTATAAGTTCTTCAGCCATCTTTATCTAAATTAATGCCATAGGTTTTGTTCATTGGCATAAGAGATGTTACCAATAACTTTTCACTTGTGAAAAACAGTGTTCATGATTTGTAGACTGGGTGTTGTATTAGTTATCTATTGCTACATAGCAAATTACTCTAAAATCTGGTGGCTTAAAAAAAACAAATATTTATTATCTAACAGTTTCTGTGTATCAGGAATTTGGGAGTGGGTTAGCTGGATGGTTCTGACTTTGGTCTCTCATGAAATTGCTGTCAAAATGTTGACCAGAGGTTGCAGTCATCGAAAGGCTTTGCTGGGACTGGATGACCTGCCTCCAAGCAGGTTCACTCGTTAGCAAGAAGCCTCTGTTGACAGAAGGACTCAGCTCCTCTCCATGCCGGCCACTACATAGGGCTGCCTCAGTGTTATCATGACATGGCACCTGGCAGAACAAGTGATCTAAGACAGAAAGCAAGGAGAAGCCATATGTCTTTTATGAGGTAGCCTCAGAAGTCATATGCTTCTATCAGATTCTATTGGTTATATAGGCCCACCATAATAAAATGTGAAAGATGACTAGACAAAGGCATAAACACAGAAGGTGGGGTCACTGGGGGCCACTGTAGAGGTTGGCTCTCCCATAAAAATACTTACATATAAATCTAAAAACATACATATAGGATATGTGTACTGAAAACTACAAAATGCTGATGAAAGAAATAAAAAATGGCCTAAGTAACTGGAGAGACATAACATGTTCATGAACTGGAAGACTTAACATAGTAAATTTCTCTCAAAGTCTATCTGAAATTGGTTTAATGCAATTCCTATAAAAATCTTAACAGGATATTTTTGTAGATTTAGACAAGCTATTTCTAAAATTTATATGGAAAGGCAAAGAAGGCAGAATAGCTAAAATGATTTTGAAAAAAAGAGAAGAAAATGGGAGGTATCACACTATATCCTTTTTAAGACTTACTATGTATGGGGGAAGGAGTCAAGATGGCGGTGTGGGAGGACACAGGGTTCACGTCTCCCCACAACTAGGGTACCTGCCTAACGCTGGTGGGGAGCCTCAATGCCCAAGGAGATGGGAGGAACCCCTGAGCAACTGGGTAGGACGTGGGGGGAAGTAAGTGGGGGAGGAGAAGTGGAGGCCGGACAGGACCAGTGCCCCTGAAGGATGGCTGGGAGAAAGGAGGGGTACCCATGCCTGGAGACACCCTTGGGGGCCTGGAGGATCGGGGGGAGCGTACCTAGCGTTACCCCTGGCCAGTCAGGCCCGGGGAAGCCTGCTGGGCTCCTGAGCCAGGTCCTCTGCCCCCCGAGGCCTCCTCTGGGCCGTGTGGGTCCTAGGGGCGTGGGAGGGAGGAGGGGGAAAGAGAGAAGCAGGTGGTGGGAGGGACCCTGCAGGACTGGAGGATCAGGGGAGGTGCAGAAGGTTGTTTCCCCTGCCCACCTGGGCCCAGGGAGCCTGCTCCGGTCCTGGACCTGGTGGTCCTCCACCCTCCTAGGCCAGAGGCATTCCCGGGCCCCTCCTGGCCCAGGAGCCTAAGCCCCCCATCCCACCCCGGGGCCTTTTCCTGCCCTGTGGGTCCCAAGCAGAGACCCCGCCTGCCACCTAAACCCCGCCCCTGCATAAGCCCTGCCCCCCACAGGCAAGGCCTTTTCCGGGGTTTTTTTTTTTTCTCTTCTTTTTTACTACTGTGGTTCTGTTTTACCTTCCAGTTGTTGTTTCACCTATATTTTTATTATTTTAAATTTTTTCTAACATATCTGTTAGTTTTCTAAACTTATTTTATTTTTTACTGTTTGTTACTGTTCTGCTTTTTTTTTTTTTTTTTTTTGTATATCAACCTAAGCTTCATTTTTTTTTTTCTGTTTTTTTTTTTTTTGTTTTTTTTTTTTTTTTTTTGGCCACCCTGCACAGCTTGTGGGATCTTGGTTCACAAGCCAGGGGTCAGGCCAAAGCTCCTGTGGTAGGAGCTCCAAGGCCGAACCACTGGACTAACAGAGAATCTCAGACCCCAGGGAATATTCATCAGAGTGAGGTCTCCTGGAGGTCCTCATCTCAGCACCAAGACCCAGCTCTACCCAACAGCCTACAAACTCCAGTGCTGGAAGCCTCAGGCCAAACAACCAGTAAGAAAGTAACACAATCTCACCCAGCAAAAAAATAAATCAGATGACAAAATAATATGTCACTGATGAAGGAGCAAGGTAAAAACCTACAAGACCAAATAAATGAAGAGGAAACGGGCAACCTACCCGAAAAAGAATTCAGAGTGATGATAGTAAAGATGATCCAGAATTTTCGAAATAGAATGGAGGCACAGATTGAGAAAATACAAGAAATGTTTAACAAAGATCTTGAAGAACTAAAGAACGAACAGAGATGAGCAAAACAAAATGAAATGAAAAATACACTAGAAGGAAACAATAACAGAATAACTGAGGCAGAAGAACGAATAAGTGAGCTGGAAGACAGAATGGTGGAAATAACTACTGAGGAGCAGAATAAAGAAAAAAGAATTGGAAGACAATCTCAGAGACCTCTGAAACAACACTAAACGCGTCAACATTCAAATTATAGGGGCCGCAGAAGAAGAAGAGAAAAAGAAAGGGTCTGAGAAAATAGTCGAAGAGATTATAGAGGAAAACTTCCCTAACATGGGAAAGGAAATAGTCACCCAAGTCCAGGAAGTGCAGAGAGTCCCATACAGGATAAATCCTAGGAGAAACACACCAAGACACATATTAATCAAACTAACAAAAATTAAATTCAATGAAAAAAGATTAAAAGCAGCAAGGTAAAAGCAAAAAATAACATACAAAGGAATCCCTATAAGGCTATCAGCTGATTTTTCAGCAGAAACTCTGCAGGCCAGAAGAAATCACAACTGACACTGCAGAAATACAAAGGATTATAAGAGACTACTACAAACAACTATATGCCAGTGAAATGGACAACCACAAAGAAGTGGACAAATTCTTGGAAAGGTACAATTTTCCAAGACTGAACCAGGAAGAATTAGAAAGTATAAACAGACCTATCACAAGTAATGAAATTGAAACTATACTTAAAAATCTTCCAACAAACAAAAGTCCAGGACCAGATGGCTTCACAGGCAAATTCCATCAAATATTTAGAGAAGAGCTATCCCTATCCTTCTGAAGATCTTCAAAAAAATTGCAGAGGGAGGAACACTCCCAAATTCGTTCTACGAGGCCACCATCACCCTGATACCAAAACCAGCCAACGATATCACACACACACAAAAAACTACAGACCAATATCACTGATGAACACAGATGCAAAAATCCTGAACGACATACTAGCAGACAGAATCCAACAACACATTAAAAGGATCATTCACCATGATCGAGTGGGATTTATCCCAGGATGCAAGGAATCTACAATATACGCAAGTCAATCAGTGTGATACACCATGTTAGCAAACTGAAGGATAAAAATATGATCATCTCAGTAGATGCAGAAAAAGCTTTTGACAAAATTCAACACCCATTTATGATAAAAACTCTCCAGAAAGTGGGCACAGAGGGAACCTACCTCAACATAATAAAGGCCATACATGACAAACCCACAGAAAACATCATTCTCAAGGGTGAAAAACTGAAAGCATTTCCTCTAAGATCAGGAACAAGACAAGGATGTCCACTCTCACCACTCTTATTCAACACAGTTTTGGAAGCCCTAGCCATGGCAATCAGAGAAGAAAAAGAAACAAAAGGAATACAAATTGGAAAAGAAGAAGTAAAACTGTCACTGTCTGCAGACGACATGATACTATACACAGAAAGTCCTAAAGATGCTACCAGAAAACTACTAGAGCTAATCAATGAATTTGGTAAGGTTGCAGGATACAAAATTAATGCACAGAAATCTCTTGCATTCCTATACACTAACAATGAAAAATCAGAAAGAGAAATCAAGGAGACACTCCCATTTACCACTGCAAAAAAAAGAATAAAATACCTAGGAATAAACCTACCTAAGGAGACAAAAGACCTCTATGCAGAAAACTATAAGACACTGATGAAAGAAATTAAAGATGATGCAAACAGATGGAGAGATATACCATGTTCTTGGATTGGAAGAAGCAACATTGTGAAAATGACTCTACTACCCAAAGCCATCTACAGATTCAATGCAATGCCTATCAAACTACCAATGGCATTTTTCACAGAACTAGAACAAAAAAGTTTCACAATTTGTATGGAAACACAAAAGACACCAAATAGCCAAAGCAATCTTGAGAAAGAAAAACGGAGCTGGAGGAATCAGGCTCCCTGACTTCAGACTATACTACAAAGCCACAGTAATCAAGACAGTATGGTACTGGCACAGAAACAGAAATATAGATCAATGGTACAGGATAGAAAGCCCAGAGATAAACCCACACACATATGGTCACCTAATTTATGACAAAGGAGGCAAGAACATACAATGGAGAAAAGACAGCCTCTTCAGTAAGTGGTGCTGGGAAAACTGGACAGTTTCACGTAAAAGAATTAAATTAGAACACTACCTAACACCACACACAAAAATAAACTGAAAATGGATTAAAGACCTAAATGTAAGATTGGACACTATAAAAGTCTTAGAGGAAAACAGAGGAAGAACACCCTATGACATAAATCACAGCAAGATCTTTTTTGACCCACTTCTTAGAGTAATGAAAATAAAAACAAAAATAAGTAAATGAAACCGAATGAAACTTAAAAGCTTTTGCACAGCAAAGGAAACCATAAACAAGATGAAAAGACAACCCTCAGAATGGGAGAAAATATTTGCAAATAAAGGAATGGACAAAGGATTAATCTCCAAAATATACAAACAGCTCATGCAGCTCAATATCAAAAAAACAAACAACCCAATCAAATAATGGGCAAAAGAGCTAAATAGACATTTCACCAAAGAAGACATACAGATGGGCAAGAGGCACATGAAAAGATGTTCAACATCACTAATTATTAGAGAAATGCAAATCAGAACTACAATGAGGTATCACCTCACACCAGCCAGAATGGCCATCATCAGAAAATCTACAAACAATAAATGCTGGAGAGGGTGTGGAGAAAAGGGAACCCTTTTGCACTGTTGGTGGGAATGTAAACTGATACAGCCACTATGGAGAACAGTATGGAGGTTTCTTAAAAAACTAAAGATAGCACTACCATATGACCCAGCAATCCCACTACTGGGCATATACCCTGAGAAAACCATAATTCAAAAGGACACGTGCACCCCAAGGTTCATTGCAGCACTATTCACAATAGCCAGGACATGGAAACAACATAAATGTCTGATGACAGATGAATGGGTAAAGCAGATATGGTACATATATACAATGGAATATTACTCAGCCATAAAAAGGAACGAAATTAGGTCACTGCAGAGATGTGGATGGACCTAGAGTCTGTCATACAGAGTGAAGTAAGCCAGAAAGAGAAAAACAAATATCATATATTAATGCATATATATGTGCAATCTAGAAAAATGGTACAGATGAACCTATTTGCAGGGCAGGAATAGAGACACAGACATTGAGAACGGACATGTGGACACAGTGGGAGAAGAGGAGGCTGGGACGAATTGGGAGATGAGGTGTGACATAAATACACTACCATGTGTAAAATAGATAGTTAGTGGGAACCTGTTATACAGCACCGGGAGCTCAGCTCAGTGCTCTGTGATGACCTAGAAGGGTGGGATGGGGGGCAGGGGTTGGAGGGAAGTCCAAGAGTGAGGGGATATAGGTATACATATAGCTGATTCACTTCACTGTACAGAAGAAGCTAACACAATGTTGTAAAGGAATTATACTCCAATTTAAAAAAAAAAGACTGTAGATTAAAGTAATGAAGATAGTGGTACTGGTAGAGAGACAGACACCGAGATCAATAAAACAGAATAAAGACGCTAGAAATAGACTCACACATATAGACACAACAAATTTTTGGCAAGGCATAAAAGCAGTTCAATCAAGAAAGGACAGTCTTTTTAACAAATAGGGATCTATATCCAAAAAAATGAACCTTGACCAAAACCTCACAATTTATACAAAAATTAACTCCAAATGGATTATAGATCTAAATGTAACACTATAAAATTTTTAGGAGAACATATAGGAGAAACTCTTTGTGACCTAAATTTAGGCCAAAAGTTCACAGATACAACACCAAAAGTACAATTCATAAAATAAAAAGTTGGACTTTATCAAAATTTAAAACTTTTGCTCTGTGAAAGATACTGTTGAAAGAATAAAAAGACCAGTCACAAACTGGGAGAAAACAGTACTAGCAAATAACATGTTTGACACAGTAATTATATCCAGAATATACGAAGGACTTTCTAAACTCAACAGTAAATAAACAATTAGAAAATAGGCAAAAATGTAACCAAAGAAGATACATGCATGGCAAATAGGCACATGAAAAGATGTTCGACATCATTAGCCATCATAGAATGCAAATTAAAGCCACCATGAGATACCACTACACATGTATTAGAAAGGCTAAAATAAAAAATACTGACAATACTATACTGGGATTAATAGTGCCCCCTGAAAACTCATACCTACCTGGAACGCAGAATGTGATCTTATTTAGAAAGAGGGTCTTTGCAGATGTAATTAATTAAGATGGGGTTATACTGGAGCAGGATAGGCCCTCAATTCAATGACTGATGTCCTTATAAGAAGACCACGTGAACATACAGAAATAGAGCAGATACCTACACAGAGGAAGACAGCCATATGAAGACAGAGGCAGAGACTGGAGTTACACTGCCACAACATAAGGAACACCAAGGATTACTGGCAACCACCAGAAGATAGGGCAAACACACGGGATGGTTTTTTTCCTCAAAGCACAGCCCTGCCAACAACTGATTTCTGACTTCTAGCCTACATAACTATGGCAGAATAAATTACCACCCCGTTTATATAATTTGTTACGGCAGCCCTAGGAAACGAATACAAATACCAAGTGCTAGTAAGGACGTGGAGCAGCAGGATCTCTCATACACTGCTGGTGGGAACGTAAAATGGTACTGTCACCTGGAAAACTGTTTGGCCGTTTCTCATACAGTTAAACACCACACAACTCAACAGTCATACTCCTGGGTATTACCCAAGAGTATTAAAACATGTTCACACAAAAACCTCCACATGAATGTTCATAATAAGCTTTATTTGTAATAGTCAAAAGCTAGAAACAACACAAATATCCTTCAGTGGATGAATGGAAAAATAAGCTGTGGAACAGCCTATGAACTACTGATACATGTAATGGTGTAGATGGATCTCAAGGGCACAATGCTGAGTGAAAAAAAATCTCAAAAGGTCACATATTATATGATTTATGTAACATTCTCGAAATGACAAAATTACAGCGATACAGAACAGATCAGTGGCTGCTAGAGGTTAGGGTTGGGAGAGCATGTGGGAGTTTCTCTGGGAGTTCTATATCCCAATTGTGGTGATGGTTATATGAATTTATACATGTAATAAAATTTCATAAACCTATACAGCAGAAAAAAAGTTTTTAAGAGTTAATGTAAAATTTGGTGAAATCCAAATAAGGTCTGTAGTTTAGTTAATAAACAGTATCGTACTAATGTTAGTTTTCTGGTTGTGATAATTATACGATGGTTATATAGTTTAGCCTATAGTTCTCTCTTTCAATATCTTAACAAAATATATACACACAGATACAGGTAGTAATAAATTTTCATCCATTTATACTCATATTATGAATTTGGCTTTGGGCTTCTTATTCCTGCTATTTGCATTTATTTGTTGGTAGAAATGTATGCTTCAAAGGCTTGGCAAAGAAAGCAGATTTGCCTCACCTTTCTTCCACACTTTTCTAATGACATCCAATCTGTGTATCAGTCCTATAGAGATAGTTGTTTCTACTGGGTGAAGAATACATGTGAACTTTCTACTATCTCTGCAACTTCTATGTGAGTTTAAAATTATTTCAAAATAAAAGTTTTTAATTATTTTTACTTTATTATAACTCTCAACCTACAACCCGAAGTTGTAGTATAATTATACTGGGGGATGGGGGTAAGTGGTAGCGGGAGTTGTGAGAGATTGTTAAATCTTTACCTTCTAGAATAAGAAACAGAGATTATAAAATTGAAAAAGCATGAAACAGCAATAGAAACATTCTTTAGAGACATAGAGGTATATCCCAGAAAGAACTTAAAAGAATTAAAAATAGTTGCCTCAGGGAATTCCCAGGTGGTCCAGTGGTTGAGACTCAGCACTTCCACTGCAGGGGGCACGGGGTTTGATCCCTGGTCAGGGAACTAGGATCCCGCATGTGCAACCAAAAAAAAAAGTTGCCTCTGAGGAGGAACTGTGGGTAGAGAAGAAAAGGGTAAGAGATTGCTCTTCTTTATTATAAGCTTTACAGTATACTATTTCACTTTACCCTAAAAAACTGCAGGTGTTACATCAAATAAAAATGAAATTATTTTTAAAATCTACAGTTTCCAATGTTCTACTCCCAGACCTACTGTGTAACAATAAACGAATAGATACGTATTTCAATGGCCTTAAAAATTTTTAACTGGTTAGTTCAGTTGGATAAACCATTAGTGTAAGATCACGGACCTAAAGCCCAATGCAGGCTTTGCCATATTCCATGGACTCGAAAACACACTCTCAATCCTAGACAGTAGATTTAAATAAGCATTCAACTCATTACAAAGAGAGCTAAGAAAAAGAGTTTAAATGAGTCAGTACAATCCATCACCACTACATCACCACAATCCAAAGCCTTAAAAAAGTCAGACAGTAAGTTAGAATCTTTGTACGTTAAGGAAAATAATTTACATTGACAACTTAAAACTAATTTCTCTCTTGCAATCTAAAATGATAGACAGTAAGCAATAATTTTATCATATAATTGGATTAAATGTACCTTTAAAGTACTCTCCTCCTTCAATATAGCTTATCTTTGAGGTTCTGCTGAATTTTAGTTGCCATAACAACCTGAGTAAACCCTTTATTGCTGTAGATATCTGTAGCTCTTTATAAATGCAACAGCTGGATCTGTTCATCAATTCCCAAATATTAAGCAGTTACAAACAAAGAAACAAAAGATAAAAGAATAGCATTCCTTCATCTCCAAATACTCCTGACCATGACTAAAAACCCCAGAAAAGGGATCAACGGTTAATATTCATAAAACAAAAACCCACCCTATATTCCTTCATTCTCAAGAAAATTTTACTTTTCAAACTATGCTCACAGGTATTTCCAGAGCCCTTCCAACTTCCAATAAACCAAGACTGCCAGAGGATGAGCATGACACTGGTCTCTATGGTGGTAACTCATCAGCCTACCAATGTCATCAAGGTTTCAAAATGCTCACTCCATGCCCTCACCACAGCCCTCTCCTATACTAGTAAAGCAAATAAGACTACTGGGGGAGCAAGCCAGGGGCTGGGAGCAGCCAAGTAAATCAGCTGCCAGGCTGGGAACAGAATCCAGGATATCATCCCATTACTAAGAGTTGTCCATTTAGCTTTTGTCTGTTTTTAGTTTCTCCCTGTATTTTTTTTTCCTTCTGAATAAACAAGCTTGCTCTAAGACAGCAAGACTCTCAAGATGTGAAGGCTCCTTCTTCACATGCAAGCTGTAACTCCCCAAGATCTCTATTTTCTGCATGTGAATATATTATTACATTAGATTCATAGATTCTCTGTAGTCTCTGGGGTGACTGCAAACACAGATCCAGAAACAACCACTGGAAGAACAACTACCCTCAAGGTATGTGAATTAAAGACCTTTGTTTCCAATTTTGATGGATTCGAGACCACTAAAACCTAACTCATTCATTATTCTTTCAACAAATATTTATCGAGCACCTACTATGTGCCAGGCCTGTGCTTGGCACAGGGTATATAGTGATTTTAAAAAACACCACCACACACTCAAGGGCAGAGATACCAGGGACAGAGGTCTACTCTAAGATGAAGTGTGGAGTGAGTCCTTAGGCATCATTATTTTATAGTAAGAGGATCATTAGTCCTTCTCTGGCTTTTAAATGCTGTAAGGAAGTGTTAAAACAGGAATTCAATACAAGTAAGCAAGCATTTTTGACCACCCACTATGTACTCATCACTGAACTAGATATGATAAAATTCTAAAATGTACTGGAAGGAACCACGTATTGTTGAAAAAACATAGATTTTAGAATCATAAACTCTGACTCTGTCAAGTCCTAGTTGTAAAGCTGGGACAAGTTACTTAACCTCCCTGAACTTCAGCTTCCTCAACTTGAAGTGATGAGAAAACCTGTCCGGTAAGGATTAAATGAGATATAATATAAAGTGCCTTGCAGAGGGTAGGTGCTCAAGAACTGTTTATTGTCTTTCTTTCAAAGAAATTAGGGCCACTGACACCAATTAAGAGATTGCCAATGGGAGGGAAGTCCAAAAGGGGGGGGATATCTGTATGTGTATGGCTGATTCATTTTGTTGTGCAGTGGAGGCTAACACAACATTGTAAAGCAACCATACTCCAGTAAAATTTAATAATAAAAAAAGAGATTGCCGTTTTAGTAGATGGTCTAGACTAGGACAGCAACAGTAAGTCCAAAGGAAAAGTAAGGAATACCAATTTTGTTGTGCAGTGGAGGCTAACACAACATTATTGCATCAAAAAGGTTTCATTATACTCACAAACTAAAAGAAACATTCTTTTAGGGATAACCAAAATATGGTATATCCATACAGTATAATACTGTTCCGAAAGAAAAAGAAACGAAGTACTGATATATGTACAACAAGGATGAACCTTCAAAACATTATGCTAAATTAAAGAAATTATTCCCAAAGAACCACCTATTGTGTAATTTCATTTATATGAAATAGCCAGAATAGGCAAACCCACAGGGACAGAGGTATATTAGTGGTTGCCCCCATCTGGGGGGTGGGGGAGATTGGGGGAGATAACTAAAGGATGTGAGGTTTCCCTTCGCAGTGATGAAAATGTGACTGTCATGGCTGCACAACTCTGTGAATATACTAAAAGCCACTGAAGTGTATACTTTAAGTGGTATGTGAATTGTATTGAAAGTGAATTATACAACAATAAAGCTATTTTAAAAAGATTAAATAAGACGATGCTTACAGCACCTTGGAAGTGCTCAATAAATGTAGGCTGATGATGTTACTAATATTGTTGTTTCCAGAAGAAAATACATTTAATGTCATTTTTTTCATGCATGTAATTGATGAGAATCATCTACACCCTTAATCCAAAATTATAAAATTATAATCCAAAATTATAAAATCTAAAATTATACAACCATTATGTAATACAGAGGAAACATTAAGAAATCTCAGCAATGGTCTAATAACCTAAACTCCGATAAATATTTAAAACAATCAGAAATAACATTTATAACAATCAGAAATAATAACGGTGATACCAATGAAGTCTTCCTCATCTACCTCAGGTGAAGTTTACGGCTTCTTCCTCTGTAATTTATCTATTAGTATTTCCATCACATCATTATCTATCGTATATGACATTTTTCCCACTAAAGTGTGAGTTCTATCAGAGCAAGGACTATGTCCATTCGTTTTTGTATCCTTTGGGAGAGCATACTGCAATGCTGGTACACAGTAAGTGCTTGATAGTGTTTATTGACTGAGCATTTAACTGAAAAAAAAATTAAAACTAATTTCTCTCTTGCAATCTAAAATGATAGACAGTAAGCAATAATTTTATCATATAATTGGATTAAATGTACCTTTAAAGTACTCTCCTCCTTCAATATAGCTTATCTTTGAGGTTCTGCTGAATTTTAGTTGCCATAACAACCTGAGTAAACCCTTTATTGCTGTAGATATCTGTAGCTATTTATAAATGCAACAGCTGGATCTATCCAGCTAAATTCTTTTATAAGACACAAAAGGAGTTTTCATTTGTTCTGAATAAACTTGAGAAAAGTGTCAGGGACCATTAAAAGGAAAACATTTTTATATTTTAAAATATACTATAAACTATATAGAATAAGTCAGAAAACGCCTGCCAGCACTGTTTCCTGAAGAAATATCAATATAAACACAAAGCTTTTAAACTGTCAAACTTTTTCTGAATTGAAATATGCTTAGATATTTTAAATGAATTTCTTCTCTCCATAGTTAAAAAAAAAAGTGAGACAATCCACAAAGAAGTAAACATTAGCATTTACATAAAACAACATTTATCAGCAGCTAAGGCAAATTAAATTCATTAAGAAAAACAGAATAAATATTTTACTGCTGAATCCTTTCTCTTTTCAAAATGATTGTATTGGTTTAATTAAAATTACTAATAATATTTAGACTGGAGAAATGTCTATCTTCTCTGACATGAGGTTCTGAGTACACACGATTTAAAAATAAAAGGTTTATTCTTCAGCATGTAGCAGTTGATTAGCAGTTCTTACATAGGGTCCCCATGCTACACAGTCTCACAAAGTGTTGGCTCAATAGATCACTCAGATTAAGACCTCTATATTTAGGTCAACCTACAGTTTTTAATCACAGGAAAAAAAAGTTTTAAATTACATATAAGTAAAAATTTTGACTGATATTGTTACATACGTTTTTCTATCCTGGATTGAGATTTTCATCTATGTGCTCATCTCCTTTCAAACCCTTTCTCCAATTATAATTCATATGTTTTAAAAGCAAATATAGTATCTTAGACATCAGCATATTTGGGGATAGTCTATTAATTTGTATGAAAATTAAATTTCCACCTTGTCTATATTTAACATAATCTATGCTTAATTTTACAAAATTAAAGAATGTACAAAAGACAATTTCCTAAGGAAATAAAATTAAGAACCAAACAATGGGCAATCCAAACAGCAGCAGCAATGTTATTTCCAAATTTCATCGGTTAACAGGAGAGGCGTAAGAACTATTCTCCTATATTCATTTCTGTTGTATTCTGATATAAAACATATCCAATTATTAAATGAGGCCTTTTCCCTTTCACCTAAATCTTTTGGAGAACAGCATAATTACAATTCTAAGAAACTATTCCTGTGCCTGGAATTTCAAGTAAGTCTGCCTTTCACGCAAGTACCCACATGATTATTTTCCTGTTACTCTTACAGTTCCTTTCCTGCCCATTCCATTCCTTGAACAATTTATCAGAAGTGCTTATATGGCAGAAATATGTCCATTTAAGCTTCTCTTCAACTAGATACAATTTTCCTTGGGTGAAAAAAATGAGATTAAGACTTTATTCTTATACTTTGCCTTTATAGTGTAAAAAGTGCTCACATACACTGTATAATCTGCTGTACAAATAATGCGCTGACATAGGTAAGAGAGATATTATTCTCATGTTGAAAATCAGAAAAAAATAGACTAGAAGGGTTTGCCCTAGGTCAAACAAGAAGAGCAAGAATAACCAGAACTCAGCTCTCCTGACATACCTTTTTCACAACACTTTGCTGTCTTCCTATTTTAAGTGACAAGGAGGAAAGAGGTGCAACTGACTTTGGCAGCCTGCAGTTGTTACAGACCCTGAACAACAAAATCAATTACAATCTATATTCTTCAGCAGCAAGTCCTGGCAGTATGGCAGACCTGTCTGGTATCACAGCTTTATCAACCAGAGGCTTAAACTTATGCTTGTTATAATCAGAATTCCCTACAGGGAAAAAAAAAAAAAAAGTATTGTATTCCATAAAAGAACCACCTATTAGACCCAAACTTCCACATTTTCTATTCATGGCCAATCAGTGTTTAAAATAGGAATTATCTTAATCAAAGAGCAAGTTTATAAATGCCTATGGGCTACACCTTTAGGAATATGAATATACTCTATTTTCAGGAAACACTTAAATCCTAGTATGAGGCCAGAACAAAATGGAAATAGAAAATGGAAATATAAGAATGTCCAACTTTGACATTCTTCCTACCAGCTAACAATATGGCAAATGCTTTTTTTAAAATATATTTTCTTTTTTTTCTTTTTTTTTTTTTTTGCCTGTGCCATGCAGCTTTTGGGGTCTTAATTCCCTGACCAGGCATCCAACCTGGGCCATGGCAGTGAAAGCACCGAGTCCTAACCACTGGACAGCAGGGAATTCCCACAAATAGTTTTAATTTGTTCTAACCCTAAATATTAGCTAAACCCATAACAAAATCAGAAGCAAGCTCATATTCTCTCCTGCTCTGGAGGAGGAGGGGGACTGGTGTGAGAGGGTGAGGGTGAGAGGGAGGGAGGGAGGGAAGGAGGGGGAGAGAGAGAGGGAGAGAGGGAGAGAGAGAGAGAGAGAGAGAGAGAGGGAGAGAAAGAGAGTGTTAGCAACTATCCTTCTAAGTAAACAACCCACCACTGCTCACATTTTATAACGCCTGTTCCTGTTTACATACTTGTTTATCTCATTCAGTGCCTTGTTTCAGTGCCTCCTTTCTTTGATCTATTTTCCACATTTTTTTTGTTTTGTTTTTGCTGTTGTCACTTGCCCACTTCCATTATTATATCTTTCTTTCCATCTCTCTTTTTAGTAATCCTCACCTCTAACTGGGCAGTCTTTATCTTCTGCCTGCCAGATTCCTCCCTGATGCTGCCACCTCAACTCCCACTTAAAGCTTTGCCTTCACCAACTCATGCTTTAAAATGTTTTAAAATTATCTTACTTTTTCCTTGATCACCTTTCAAAATCTTTACCTTGATACATCTCACATAGTTATTAGAAAAGCTAATTGATTAAAGTAGTTTGTACTAAAAGGTGCATAACTCTTGAATAACTGGTGTCATTACAGATGGAATGAGGGGAGAAACTTAGGAAAGGACAGTTTTCACACAATTCAGCTCACTCCCATCCCTGCCTCTAGCAAAGAATAATGGAGTTAGTAAGCCTAAGAAAACCCTTTCACCAATCCCATCAGTTCTTAAAATAAGTTCCCTTCACTGTTGAAGAGGACGTTAGTTATTATTCTACTTCCATCTCTTCTTCTAGTTTCCTGAGGCCCTAATATTTGCTCTACAATGAAGAGTCCATTTCTATTATATTGGGAAAGTACCCGATTGCTCTAAGCTAAGTTAAATCAAACACCTAAAGTGTTTATACAAAGATATATGATTATTCTGGTCCCTGAGTGGCACCCACTGGAAAAGAGGCTTGAATGTAGGAATCTTCATATTAAAATGAAATTGCTTCTTCTTTTTCTAGTGAACTCCTTCCTCTTAATCAGGTGACTATAAAAACACAAAGTTTAGCTGAAGGACACTAATATTAATTTTTTATATATATACCTATATATATAGAGAGAGAGAGTATAATCACTTATAGGGATTGCTTACCAGTTACACGTGAAACATCATACCTTACAGTTAGAATTAAGTACACCATTAAGTGTTTCAGACTAAGTCATGTTTTGTTTTATTATAACACAAAATTTAGTATCATAGTTTGTTATTCATACAGCACAGTAATCAGTAGGACTATTGCTACTAACTCCTAATTATGACTTATTCCCACAGGTAATTTCATTTATTCATGATATACTTTATTTATTTTTTGCAGTACGCAGGCCTCTCACTGTTGTGGCCTCTCCCGTTGCGGAGCACAGGCTCAGCAGCCATGGCTCACGGGCCTAGCCGCTCCACGGCACGTGGGATCTTCCCAGACTGGGGCACGAACCCGTGTCCCCTGCATCGGCAGGCAGACTCTCAACCACTGCACCACCAGGGAAGCCCTATTCATGATATACTATAAATGTATTTATTTTTAAACACTTACTTGTATACCTAAATGAAATAACTTAATTTATATACCTAATGAAATAACTTAGCACATAGACAATAATTCTGTTGAGCTTTGA
This sequence comes from Neophocaena asiaeorientalis asiaeorientalis, assembly GCF_003031525.2. NCBI lineage: Eukaryota > Metazoa > Chordata > Mammalia > Artiodactyla > Phocoenidae > Neophocaena > Neophocaena asiaeorientalis. Next base: position 4,648,824 of record NW_020174560.1, on the reverse strand, counting down.
GCACAATTTGGACACTATGATGAAATAACTGATGGGAACTCAAAATGGATTAAAGACTTAAATTAAGATCTGAAACCATAAAATTCCTAAAAGAAAATATGGAGAAAAAAGGATATTAGTCTTGGCAATGATCATTTTGGACTTGACACCAAAAGCAGAGGCAACAAAAGTAAAAATAGACAAGTGGCACTACATCAAACTAAAAAGTTTCTTCACAGTAAAGGAAATAATCAACAAAATGAAAAGGCAACTAATAGAATGGGGGGAAATATCTGCAAGTCATACTTTGATATCTAAAATAAATAGCAAAATAAACCCAACAAAACAAACAAAAAAAAAGCAACCTGATTAAAAATGGACAAAAGACCTGAAGAGACATTTTTCAAAAGAATACAAAGAGATGGGCAACAGGTACATGAAAAGATGTTCAACATCACTAATCATCAGGGAAATGCAAATCAAAACCACAATGAGATACCACCTCATACATGTTAGAATGACTATTATCAAAAAGTCAAAAGATAACAAGTGCTCAGACGTAGAGAAAAGGAAACCCTTGTGCACTGTTGGTGGGAATGTAAACTGCTACAGCCATTATGGAAAACAATATGGCAGTTCCTCAAAAATTTAAAAACAGAACTACCATATGATACCATATGATACAGCAATCCCACTTCTGGGTGTATATCCAAAGGAAATAAAATCACTATCTTGAAGAGACATCTTCACTCCCATGTTCACTGCATTACTCATAGTAGCCAAGATAAGGAAACAACCTAAGTGTTCATGGACTGATCAACGGATAATGAAAATATATATATATATATAAAATTATTATTCAGCCTTAAAAAAGAAGTAAATCCCACTATGTGTGACAACATGGATGAATCTGGAGGATGTTATGCTAAGTGAAATAAGCCAGATGCAGAAAGATATATATCACATTAACTCACTTATATGTGGAGTCTTTAAAAAAAAAAAAAAGAAAAACAGGTCAATCTCACAGTGATAGAGAGTAGAATGGTAATTACCAGAGACCAGGGGGTAGGGGAAAACAGGAAATATTGATCAAAGGGTACAAGTTATAAAATGAATAAATTCACAGCATGGTGACTATAGTTAATGATAATGTATTGCACTTGAAATTTTTTAAGAGAGTAAATCTCAAGTGTTCTTACCACAGAATAGTAACTATGGGAGGTGATGGATATGCTAATTAGTTTGACTGTGGTAATTATTTTACAATGTATACATATATCAAAATATCAGATGTATACCTTAAATACATATAAGTTTTGTCAAAAATACACAAGTTTTGGGCTTCCCTGGTGGCGCAGTGGTTGAGAGTCCGCCTGCCGATGCAGGGGACACGGGTTCATGACCCGGTCCGGGAAGATCCCACATGCTGCGGAGCAGCTGGGCCCGTGAGCCATGGCCGCTGAGCCTGTGCGTCCAGAGCCTGTGCTCCGCAACGGGAGAGGCCACAGCAGTGAGAGGCCCACGTACCACAAAAAAAAAAAAAAAAAAAAATACACAAGTTTTTTTAATTTTAAAAATAGTAATGTGTATTCAGTCTCCATTTTACTCATTCGAACTTATTCAAATATTTTGTCAGAGTTTTAAAGTTATGTATATATGTGTTTTCTATTTACAGCATAAAAGGAACATTCCTTTAAGACACTGATCATGTCTTACATAGTTGATTCCCAAGTAATCTGAAACAGAAAAATAACATTTATTGCACATTCAAATGGGTCCTGGATTTAGTTTAGCATATCACACATACTCTATTATTTAATCCTCCTAGCAATCCTGTTAGGATTTGTATTTTCCTGATAAGAAACTTGAGGTTTGAGAGGTTAAGTGCCTTGCTCAAGGTTACATAATTAGTAAGTGGAGCCAGAATTAATTCCAAGTCCTTCTGATACTGAAATCCATGCCCTTTATCACTGTGTTTTATTGTTTCTCATCTATTCAAGAAAAAACATGTAATAGAAGTATGGCTATGGAGAGTCAACAACCATAACAACATTTATAGTACAAGATTTCATCATCTTATTTGATAAGGATTTATAAAGAGAAAACAGAGTTTTACAAATTTATTCACCAAAGACTTACTGAGCATTTAGTATACACTAGGCATTGTTCAAAGATTCCGGTCATTATGGAGCTTATATAAAGAGGTATTTCCAGGAAGCAAGAAAGTAAGAGAGAGGCACTACAAGATGACAAAGTACAAAATGGAGACGGTAACCATCAACAGTAAATTCTACCCACGATCTACATAATCTAGTAACACTGGCTTATATATGGATTGCTAATGCATGAGATACCAAGAAGATACTGAACTTGGGGACTATATTAAATAAAAGCTTATACTAATTAAAGTCTGTATATGGAAATAAGTAGCCCGCAAATATCTATAATTAAAATCAATTATCTTTTTCCCTGCATCCTTACAATAGTAATCTGAAGTGGTTTGGGCTCACCTTTACTGTAAATTCATTAAGATAGGAATAAAGATACATTTATTATCTTTCTTAGTGCCAACAAGTAGTCACTAAAATATGCTTTTGGGTAAAGATGTTCTGAATTAAATATGAATCTACTACTTGTTAGCTTGAGTGGCCTTAGGTAACTTATTTAACCTCTCTGTATGCCTCAGAGGTTCCTCATCTGTAAAGATAATAAAGAGTTCCTACTTGGTGGTTGCTGTGAGGGTTGAATTAGATAATGTGTTTAAAGTACTTAGCACAGAGTCTGGACACAGCAAGTATTCAATAAAATTTATCAGTTATTAAATACTGTCTCTTTTTCACCCTGTTTAATATTACTTACTTTTTAACTAAGGTACTAATAATGGACTAGATCCAGTACAAATTTAACTTTAAAAACAAAGAGAGAGTTTACTCCTCTTGGGAAACTCAAGTACTTTCTAGGAGAAAGTTTTATTACCATACAAGTTTCAGAATGCTTGGAAACCCTGAGTGTTAACTAGTTTGAGAAGTGACATAATTTATTTATAGCATGTTTCACTTGCTGGAATGTAAGAATTTTTCTAGCTTCTCAGTGAATGTACATCAAAGAAATGGCTACTTAACACTTCCTTCAGAAATCAAGGATTGTTCAATATACACAAATCAATCAATGTGATACACCATATTAACAAACTGAAGGATAAAAGCCACATGATCATCTCAACAGATGCAGAAAAAGCTTTTGACAAAATTCAACACGCATTTATGATAAAAACTCTCCAGAAAGTGGGCACAGAGGGAACCTACCTCAACATAATAAAGGCCATATATGACAAACCCACAGCCAACATCGTTCTCAATGGTGAAAAACTGAAACCATTTCCTTTAGGATAAGGAACAAGACAAGGTTGCCCACTCTCACCACAATTATTCAACATAGTTTGGCAAGTTTTAGCCACAGCAATCAGAGAAGAAAAAGAAATAAGACGAATCCAGGGCTTCCCTGGTGGCACAGTGGTTGAGAGTCCGCCGGCCGATGCAGGGGATGCGGGTTTGTGCCCCGGTCCGGGAAGATCCCACATGCCACGGAGCGGCTGGACCCGTGAGCCATGGCCACTGAGCCTGCACGTCCGGAGCCTGTGCTCCGCAACAGGAGAGGCCACAACAGTGAGAGGCCCGCGTACCGCAAAAAAAAAAAAATAATAATAATAATGAATAAACAAAACGCAGTACATACATAAACAGAGTATTATTTAGCCATTAAAAGATGAGAGTCTGATACATGCTAGAACATGAATAACCTTGAAAATATTATGGTAAGTGAAATAAAACTGACACAAAAGGACATATATTGCATGACTCAACTTATACGAATGAGGTACAGAACTGGCAAATTCATAGAGATGGAAAGTAGATTTGAGATTACCAGGGGCAGAAGGAAGGGCAGGGAATGGACAGTTACTATTTAATGGGTACAGAGTTTCTGTCTGAGATGATGAAAAAGTTCTGAAGATAGCGGTGACAGTAACACAACACTATGATTATACTTAATGCCTCTGAACTCTGAACTGTACACTTAAAAATAATTAAATTTTATGTTATATATATCTTACCACAACAAAAAAAAATTTTTAAAAACAAAATGCAAGTCGAATGTATACATTATATAGAACAAAGAGAAATATTTTCAAATGTAGAAATTAGAGGACATCATTTATTCCACAGTTAAAATAACTATAAAAACTTAATTTTAACACTGAGAGTGGAGAACAGAATTATGTATGGCAGTTCAACATCAAAATATTCTCACACCAATGATTAGCAAATAATATCCTAAAAACAGCAATTAATTTACTATTCCTAAACCAAGACTCAAAAGGAATGTCAAAAATCAGCCCGATGGGCTTCCCTGGTGGCACAGTGGTTGAGAGTCTGCCTGCCGATGCAGGGGACATGGGTTTGTGCCCCAGTCCAGGAAGATCCCACATGCTGCAGAGCGGCTAGGCCCGTGAGCCATGGCCGCTGAGCCTGCGCGTCCAGAGCCTGTGCTCCGCAAAGGGAGAGGCCACAACAGTGAGAGGCCTGCGTACGGAAAAAAAAAAAAAAAAAAAAAAAAAAAAATCAGCCCTAGTAGATAATCAAAATTTGATTTACATAATCTCATTAAGAAAACTCTTCAAAGCACTGAGAAAAACACAAAAAAATAAAAAATATGCCTTGAGGGGCTTCCCTGATGGTACAGTGGTTGAGAATCCGTCTGTCGATGCAGGAGACACAGGCTCGAGCCCTGGTCCAGGAAGATCTCACATGCCATGGAGTAACTAAGCCCATGTGCCACAACTACTGAGCCTGCACTCTAGAGCCCGCGAGTCACAACTACTGAGCCCACATGCCACAATTACTGAAGCCCTCACGCCTAGAGCCCGTGTTCCGCAACAAGAGGCCACTGCAATGAGAAGCCTGTGCACCACAAGAAGAGTAGCCCCTGCTCACCGCAACTAGAGAAAGCCCACCCAGCAATGAAGACCCAACGCAGCCAAAAATAAATACATAAAATAAAATAAACCACGATAACTGCAGAAAAACGACTGATAAAAATCTCCAAATATTATTTTTTAAAAAAGCCTTGAAAGGAACAGCATTAACAAAGCTATAACCAGGTACAGTCAAGAGAAAGCCCATATTCACTTCACCCCTTCTGGGTATCTCTAGTAGAACATATGCTTTTTCCCAATTATTAACTGCATTCAAGAATGATACAGTGGTGGTCTGATGTGGCAGGGATCAAAATCAGGACAGCACTACTTCCGTATGCTAATTCTGAAGAGAGCCAAAGCAGTATGCACTCTCCAGGTAAAAATCCTAGCTTACACAAACACAAATCACACGAGACACTGAATAACAGTACCGTCAATTTAAACTTCCAGCTTCTTATCATGTTGTGTTTAAGACTGCTGGATAAAGTGGCACTCAGTTATAACAATGTCTCAGCCATAATTTCCAGTTAACACTGATTTTAAGGAGTTCAAAACATCATTCAACATTTCACTCTGACTTACACAACTAACTGAGAATTCTGAAGTTAAGGGCAAAGGTTTAAGTGGTCTACCCAAGAATTTAAGGGCAATAACTTTAAAAGGGAAGAGAGGAAGGTGGATGGACTTTTACCACTGAACATCCACATGCACTAAGTTAGAACTATTACCATGCTGTAAATATTTCCTATAACTCATGTATTATTCCTTAAAACAACCTATACCACGTAAGTGCAGAGCTCAAGGGTGCACCATTCATATCCCAGTCTATGTCAGGAGTAAGCAAACTTTGGGCTGTGGGCCAAATCTGGCTCAACACCAGTTTCTGTAAGTGAAATGTTATTAGAATACAGCCACACCCATGTCTTTACATACTGCCTATGGCTGATTCTGTGCTACCACAGCAGGGCTGAGTAGTTGAGGCAGATACCTTGTTGCTTGGAAAGCCTAAAATACTTACTATCTGGCCCTTTACAGAAAAAAACTGCCAATCCCTAGTCTGTGTGAATGCTGCCCCTATAATAATGCGGTGCACAGCTTATGTAGCATCCCTGGAAACAACCTATTAGAAAACAAACTTGGGACTTCGCCGGTGGTCCAGTGGTTAAGACTCCACGCTCCCAATGCAGGGGGCCCAGGTCTGATCCCTGGTCAGGGAACTAGATCCCGCATGCCGCAACGAAAGAGCCCACGTGCCACAACTAAAGGATCCCAAATGCCGCAACTAAAATGATCCCACATGCTGCAGTGAAGATCCTGTGTGCCGCAACTAAGACCTGGTGCAGCCAAATAAATTAAAAAAAAAAAAAGAAAGTAAAAAAGAAAACAAACTTATAGTCACCAAAGGGGAAGGGGGAGGGACAGATTAGGAGTTTGGGATTAACAGATACAAACTACTATAAATAAAACAGATAGGCAGGACTTCCCTGGTGGTCCAATGGTTAAGAATCCACCTTCCAATGCAGGGGACACAGGTTCAATCCCTGGTCAGGGAACTAAGATCCCACGTGCCACGGGGCAACTAATAATAAGCCTGTGCGCTCTAGAGCCTGCGTGCCACAACTAGAGAGCCTGCCTGCCGCAACTACTGAGCTCGCAAGCCCTGAAGCCCAGGCACCACAGCTGAAGAGGAGCCCACGCACCACAACTAGAGAGAAGCCCATGCAACAAAAGATCCCATATACTGCAACAAAGATCCTGCAACTAAGACCCAATGCAGCCAAAAAAATAATAATAATAGATAGAGACTTCCCTGCTGGTCCAGTAGCTAAGACTCTGCGCTCCCAATGCAGGGGGCCCAGGTCCGATCCCTGGTCAGGGAACTAGATCCCACATGCCACAACTAAGAGTTCGCATACCGCAACTAAAGATCCCACATGCCGCAACTACAAATCCTGCATGCTGCAACAAGGATCCCGCACATGGCAATGAAGATCCCATGTACTGCAATTAAGACCCAGCACAGCCAAATAAATAAATATTTTTTGAAAAACAATAAAATAGATACACAGCAAGGACCTACTGTATAGCACAAGGAGTATACTCAATATCTTCTAATAACCTATAATGGAAAAGAATTTGAAAAAATATATATATTCATATACATATGTATATCTGAATCACTTTGCTGTACACTTGAAACTAACACAACATTGTAAACTAACTATACTTCAATTTTAAAAAATAAATAACAAATCCAGATATTTCCACTAAATCACACAAGATCATGTATAAATTGGGGCTAGTAATAATACCTCCCATAGCTGTTCTTATAAGTCTCAAATAAGTACATGAAAATATTGGAGAAATGTTAGTTGTTACTAACATTACAGAGTAAAAATTAAATACTCATACAGTTTGGCCTTACATTCTCCTTTACCCTTCCATAAAATCAGGGCTTTAACCATGCATGCCTTCACATTTACCAATCCCCCAAAATGAGATCCTCACACTCCTATTCTCAACACCTGCCATCTATCCGAATACTACTCCTTTTCCAGAATCAACTTAAATGCCACATTCTTGCTGACACCTTCTCTGATTCTCTAATCAATCTTCATTGCTCTTTCCTATGTTCCCCTATGGCATATTACTGCAAATTCTGTTTAACATTCGTTTAATTCTATTTTCTATTATTTACTGATCCTATTTCTCCCACTGGATTTTACATTGCTTAAAAGACTATTTCTTATTCATCCTTACATCCACCTCCACCTCCCTCCCTGCCTACAGTGTCTATCAAAGTTTCTCGTACAGGGACTTCTCTGGTGGTGCAGTGGTTTAGAATCCACCTGCCAGCATGTGACCACCTAGAGGGGTGGGAGAGGGAGGGTAGGAGGGAGGGAGACGCAAGAGGGCAGAGATTTGGGAACATATGTATATGTACAACTGATTCACTTTGTTATAAAGCAGAAACTAACACACCACTGTAAAGCAATTATACTCCAATAAAGATGTTTTTTAAAAAAGTATATATTTGAGATATATGTTCAAAATATAATGAAATATAATTTGAGGTAAGAAAACAAAAAAAGAATCCACCTGCCAATACAGGGGACATGGGTTCGAGCCCTGGTCCAGGAAGATCCCACATGCCGCAGAGCAAATAAGCCTGTGTGCCACAGCTACTAAGCCTGCACTCTAGAGCCCACAAACTACTGAGCCTGAGTGCCACAACTACTGAACCCGCGTGCCACAACTACTGAAGCCTGAGCGCCTAGAGCCCATGCTCCGCAACAAGAGAAGCCACCACAGTGAGAAGCCCACACATCGCAACGAAGAGTAGCCCCTGCTCGCCGCAACTAGAGAAAGCCTGGGTGCAGCAAAGAAGACCCAACACAGCAAAAATAAGTTAAAAAAAAAAAAAGTTTCTTGTACATAGTAAATATACACTGAATTGGACTCCTGACATTATATACCTAGTTCTGCCCTATATTCCAATCTGTTGCTTATTACACCAAGCTAGGTTGCCTCCAGTACATCTGTCCACTGGTCAAAAAAGGCAACAATAAAGCTAGAAAACTCTTCTAAATGAAATATACAAAGATTTTTCAATTTCTACAATGTTCAGTGTGATATTCAATATGAACTCCTCCCTATAATTTAGTAATGTTTCCTTAAAAGACTAATGATTTCATCAGGTTTTTCAGTAGAATTTATTCCCTCATTTAATCTTTATACCAAATTGTTCATACTTAAATCCTCTCACAAATAAACACAATGTTCCAACTCAGCTGTTGGCGGCAGAATGTGTTCACAATGAGCAACCCCTACTATCCTGGCAAGAATTACAGGACTAGCTAATTACAGGACTAGTACAGTCTCTCAGATCTGTTTTCACTGGGATAAGGAACAATATGGATATATCAAAAAGCAAATGGCCCAGAAAGACATCTTAGGATTTTTCCACAGATATGGAAGTCCCACTAAGTTGACTTAAATTGGGTTTTTCTCCACCATGTGCACAGTTTTTCTGTGATAGTAAGAAAAATGCCAGAATACGAAGTTTTCATGAGAAATAGGATAAAAAAGATCCCATTGTACAAGCTAGTCAAGACAAAAGTATTTTAAATAAGCTGGAGATTTATATGGGCCTGAAGTTTGACATAAAGAAGATACAGACAGACAAAATATAGAAGACAGTCTCTCCCATAAAAGAGCCTGGGTTTTCTTTGGGGGAGAAAACATACGAAACATATGAAATAACTTCAGAATAATAATGAATATCATATCTTAATGCTGGTGATTCAAAATATTTCTCTCATCTCACTGCTACATCACAGATTAGAACCGCTGCCCTAAATAACCCATACGTTATTTGGTCCTAAGACTGAGCCACAGAAACTGAAGGAAAGAAGGAGATTATTTTCATTCTTCATGAATTGTATTCCACTTCATGAATTGTATTCTCTTCTCCAGCTAATCATATGAAGTTTAAAAAGAAAATGGGCTTCCCCGGTGGCGCAGTGGTTGAGAGTTCGCCTGCCGACGCAGGGAACACGGGTTCGTGCCCCAATCCAGGAAGATCCCACATGCCGCGGAGCGGCTGGGCCCGTGAGCCATGGCCGCTGAGCCTGCGCGTCTAGAGCCTGTGCTCCGCAGCAGGAGAGGCCACAACAGTGAGAGGCCCGCGTACCGCAAAAAACAAAAAAAAGAAAAAAGAAAATGTACATTAGAGGAACAGCACAAATGCATTCACTTTATGCCTGCTAATCAATAATTAGTAATATCTTACAGAGACAGGTAAAACAGGGCACTTCACACTTAGATGCCTACAGTTTAAGACAACAGTTAACAATACAAAAGATGTGACAGTGCAAAGAATGAATTCTAAAATTTCTATTTTAAAAGACAGAGTCTCATTTTATGTTGCTGTAGATATATTATTTCTATTTTTTCCTAATTAATTAACTAAAAATATCTTATACCTTCCATTTCAGGCAAATAGAACACTAATGTACCCTGAAAAAAAAACCTTATAAGTCACCTAGAACTTCTGGCTAAACTATGAAAACTATCTTGAGATAAATTAACATAAACTCACAATCAAAATCACAAAACATAGGAAACAAGCCACTGTGATTAAGGGTCAGCAAAAAAAAAAAACATGAGACTCATGCCCACAAAAACAGTGAAAATTAATAGCTGCAGAACAACATTTAAAGAAACAAGAAAGGATATAAAAATATGAATAAGGAACAAACGCCGTTCAATAAGCAGGCAGATTTAAAAAGGAACCTGATAGAATTTCTAGAAACTGGATAATTAAAATTAGAAACTTGGTAGACGGTTACACAGCAGGATAGATGAACCTAAAGTGAAAATTCACAGTTTGAACTAGAAGAGAGATCCAAAGAATTTACTCAGACACAAAATGGAGACATAATAGAGATGAAGTTAAGAGACAAAGAGGAAAAAGTAAGAATGTTTAAGAATCTAATTCATGTTTAATCCAATTAGAGTTCCAGAAGAAGAAAACAGAGAGACTAGACAAGAGGCGATATTTGAAGAAATAATGGCTAAGTTTTCAAGCTTGATGAAAACCACAGATTCTCACATTCAGGGAGCCCAACAAATCACAAACAAGGTAATAATAAAAGAAAACCACCCTATATACAGTGTGGGGGAAACTGGAAAAACCAAAGGCAAAGAAAATATTTTTGAGGCCACAAGACAGAAAAAACAGATACCTGATAAACAGACTGACAGCTGATTTCTCAACAGCAACAATAAAACTCAGAAGACAGAGGAATAATAACTATAAAAGAGCTAAAAGAATAACCACCAACCTGGATTTGAAATACATACAACAGTCTTTAAAGTGTGCGAGCAAATAATGACATGATCAAACTTTCATTACCTCAGCCTACCATCCTCTATACTGTGTTGACTTTCACAGTCACTCTAAAAAATATATATATATATACACATTTATTTATTTATTTATTTATGTATTTGGCTGCCCCAGGTCTTAGTTGCAGATCTTCGTTGGGGCATGGGATTTCGTTAGCTGCAGCATGCAGAAACTTTCAGTTGCAGCATACAGGATCTTCAGTTGCGGCATGGAATTCTTAGTTGCAGCATGCATGTGGGATCTAGTTCCCTGACCAGGGATCAAACTCGGGCCCCCTACATTAGGAGCATGGAGCCTTAACCACTGGACCACTAGGGAAGTCCCCTAAGAGACCTTTAAATGCACTTCTAAATTATGTACTTTAGTAAGAAGGGAATTTGGAAGAAAGGTCTATCTTGAGATGCAGGAATTCTAACAACAACAAAAAGATAAACATGAATAAATCTAAACAAACATCTATTTATAAAATGATAACAATGATGTCTACTTTGTAGAATTAAAATTTTTTAAAAATAGAACTAAAATATCAGACAACAAACAATCACCCTTAAGGAAAATTTATCAGCATTTAAACATTCAGAAGCCCTTGTCATATAAGGAAACTGGGTAAATATATTGATTAACTTTGGGTTTTAGGTTAAATACGCGTGTTAACATTTTTAGAATAACCAGTAAAAGAAATATATTGTGTGTATATTCCAAAGAAGGACAAGAAAAAGAAAACAAGGAGGAGGAAGGGAGGAGGAAGAGAGGAAAAGAACCGTAAGAACAGCAACAACAAGCAGAGAAAGTGTGACAATAAAAAACATAAAAGATGGTAGAAATAAACCTGCTATGTCAGTAATAAAAGAAAGTGTAAATGGACTAACATCTATAATTAAAAAGACTGTCAATCTAGATTTTTTAATATTAAAATCCAACTATAGGGACTTCCCTGGTAGCTCAATGGTGGCTAAGACTCCACGCTCCCAATGCAGGGGGCCCGGGTTCAATCCCTGGTCAGGGAACTAGATCCCACATGCCGCAACTAAGAGTTCGCATGCAGCAACCGAAGATCCCACATGCCACAACTAAAGATCCCGCATGCCTCAACAAAGATCCTGCACGTGGCAACAAAGATCCCGCGTGCTTCAACTAACACCCAGTATAGCCAAATAAATAAATTTTTTTTAATCCAACTATATATGTTTTCAAAAGACATCTAAAATATAAGAAAAGAGATTGACAGTAAAAGGATGAGTAAAGTTGTACCAGACAATACTAATATTAATATCAAACAAGATAAACTTTTGTGCAAAAAGTATTACTAAAGTAACGAGGGTCACTACATGATGAAAGGTTCAATTCACCAGGAAGACATAACAGTTCTAAACTTGTGTGTAACTAATAGCCAAATGCCAGAATATATAAAGCAAATACCAATAGAATTATATGAATAAATCAATAAATTCACTATCATAATAGAAGAAATTATAACTCATCTCTTTCAGTAATTAGATCAGACAAAAAAATCAGTACAGATACTAAAAATGTGAATGATATAATTAACAAGTTTTATTTTATAATCATATTTAGCAATGTACCCAACAACTAGGGCATACACATCCTGTTCAAACACATATGAAATATTTTTGAGAACTGACTATACAATAGGCCATAAAGCAAGACTCAACAGATTTCAAAAACGGTATCATATACAGACCATATTTTCTGACCACTACTCAATTAAGTTAAAAATTAATAACAAAAAGTATCACTATGATAGAGAATACTTTAATAGAGAAGTAAGCAAACAATTGATTAGGGAAAATTCTTTACAGAAAAATTCAGCTATTAGATGCAGAAGTAATGACAGAATTAGACAGTCACCATTTTCAATAATTAATGAGATATGAATGTAAGCAATTATCATCAATGGCAGCTAAAACCATTAGGTGAAAAAGTCTAAATGATCAGGTTGACAATAACTGAAACTTTGGACCAAGCTTAACATAAAAAAAAAAAACATTATTTGCCTACTGCTGGAATGCAATATAAAATACAAAGCACCACCTATGAACTGTTCTTGACAAAGACTCAAACCTAAGTCAGATCAAGCCTCTCGAGCTGTACTGCCCAATCTGGTAGTCACTAACTGGTCACCTGCGGCTACTGAGCACCTGAAATGTACCCACTCTGAATTGAGATATGCTGTAAGTGTAAATTACACAACAGATTTCAAAAAATAAGAATGTAAATTATAATTATTTATATTGAGTACATAAATGATAATATTTTTGATATCCTGGGTTGACTAAAATGTGTCAAAATTAATTTCACCTTTTTTTAATGCAGGTATTAGAAAATTTTAAATTAATTATGTGGCTTGCATTTTTGTTTCATGTTATATTTCTACTGCACAGCATGTGCTGCTCCAGAACTACCTACCGTTTTACAAAAAACATTTTATAGATTACCAACAAATGATCTGGTTTCTTCAACAAATAGGTGGCAAGAAGAAAATGGAGGGTCAGGAAATTGTTACAGATTATAAGAGATTTAAGAGACATATCAAAATAATGCAAAGTACAGATTGCTTTGAATAGTGCTTTGAAAACTGACTGAATATTAGATGACACTAAAGAATTACTGTTAATCTCTCTAGGTGTGAAAATGGTATCGTAGTTAAGCTTTTTGAAAAGAGACCTTCGGGACTTCTCTGTTGGCACGGTGGTTAAGAACCCCCCTGCCAATGCAGGGGACACGGGCTCAATCCCTGCTCCAGGAAGATCCCACATGCCGTGGAGCAACTAAGCCCGCATGCCACAACTACTGAGCCTGTGCTCTAGAGCCCATGAGCCCCAACTACTGAGCCCACGTGCCACAACTGCTGAAGCCCGCGCACCTAAAGCCTGTGCTCTGCAACAAGAGAAGCCACCGCAATGAGAAGCCCACACACCACAACGAAGAGTAGCCCCAGCTCGCCGCAACTAGAGAAAGCCCACACGCACAAACGAAGACCCAATGCAGCCATAAATAAATTAATTAAAAAGAGACCTTAGATCTTGGAGACACATACATACTTAACAAACTTATGAAAGAAATGAAATTATGTCTGAGATAGGTTTTAAAATAATCCAGAGGAGAGGTTAGACAGAATTTGGAGGAAACGGAAAATAAGATTGACCAAATTGGCTGTTTTGGAGTTATTGTTCCATTTTCTTGACTTTGTGTATTTATTTTTAAACGTCCATAATAAAAAGATTTTTTGGTGTGTTTACCAGATTAGTAGTTGCCTGGGGCCAGGGGTGGGTACAGAGTGCCAGTGGGTACAAGGTTTCTTTCTGAGGTGATGAAAATGTTCTAAAATTAGATTGTGATGATGGCTGCACAACTGAAAATTTCCTTAAAAGCACTGAACTTCACTATACACTTAAAATGGGCGAATTTTATGGAATGTAAATTATACCTCAATAAAGCTGCTTTTTAAATTGACATTATTCTCTCTCTGTCTCTCCAACACACACACCCCTAAAAATAAATCTAACAAGAGTATGAGATCTTTATAAAGAAAATTATAAAATTTGACTGAAAGACACTAAAGCCCTAAATAAATGGAGAAATATATTATCTTCATGAAAATTCTTTTCAAAATGACCCATAAATTCAAAGTAATTAAATATAAGTTCAATAACAATCCAGCAGGACTTCTCATAAGACCTGCAAGCTGATCGATCCTAAGGTTTACATGGAAGAGCAAAGGACCATGAATAGTCAAAACATTCCTGAAGAACACTTCTGAAGAAGGTGACCCTAACTAGATGTTAAGGCTTATTTTAAAACTACAGTAATTAAGCCAGAACAAAATCGGTGCACAGATAAACAAACACATTTAAAATAACAGAAAGCCCAGAAATAGGCCCGTGAAAATGTGAAGACTTGATAAAGGTGGCATTACAGATCAATGGGGACAGGACAGAATACACATACATAGGTGCATATACAAACACACACATACACATACCCCTACGAGTAGAACTGCTGGATCAAAGGATATATGCATCTTCAATTTTACCAGATAAATATTTTCAAAAGTGACTGTACCAGTTAACATTCCCACCAGCAACATATAAGCCTTCTTGCTCCTCTACATCTTTGTCAGTGCTTGGGATGATCCAACTCTAATTTCTACAAATCTGGTAAGTGTAAAAATTTTGTTTCATTGAATTTACCTCTTGCATTTCTTTGATCTCTAACGAGGGTGAGCATCTTTTTAGTATTTCTTGGCTACTCTTGTTTCCTCTTTGTGATGCGCCTGTTCCTGTAATTTGTCTGTTTATCTACAGAGTTGTCTTTCCTTATTGATTTGTGGGAGTTCTTTCCTTTATCAGTTATATGTGTTACAACTATCTTCTCCGAGTTTACATCTTGTCTCTGCATATTTTTATATTCCTTTTTAAAATTGGGATATAATTCACACATTATAAAACGTACTCATTTAAAGTATTCAAAATTCAATGTTTTAGTATATTCACAGAGTTCTGCAAACATCACCACTATCTAATTTCAGAACATTTTCTCACCTTAACAGTATTAACCAAAAAGCCCATTTTTACTTTATATATCAACCACTGCTTAAATATTTATTACATTTAAAATTGAGCAAGCAGGATTTCCCTGGTGGCGCAGTGGTTAAGAATCCTCCTGCCAATGCAGGGGACATGGGTTTGATCCCTGGTCCGGGAAGATCCCATATGCCATGGAACAACTAAGCCCGTGTGCCACAACTACTGAGCCTGCGCTCTAGAGCCTGCGAGCCACAACTACTGAGCCCGCGTGCCACAACTACTGAAGCCCACACGCTTAGAGCCCAGGCTCCCCAACAAGAGAAGCCACCGCAATAAGAAGTCCGTGCACTGCAACAAAGAGTAGCCCCCTCTTGCCGCAACTAAAGAAAGCCCACGCGCGGCAATGAAGACCCAACACAGCCAAGAATAATAAATAAATAAAATTTTTTAAAATTGAGCAACAAAATATTATATTCGGTTCAACTCAGATGTTTATTTATTGAGTGGTTACTACATGTAAGGCACTCAAAAATATACAACAGGGCTTCCCTGGTGGCGCAGTGGTTGAGAGTCCGCCTGCCGATGCAGGGGACACGGGTTCGTGCCCCGGTCTGGGAAGATCCCACGTGCCGCGGAGCGGCTAGGCCCGTGAGTCACGGCCACTGAGCCTGCGCGTCCGGAGCCTGTGCTCCGCAACGGGAGAGGCCACAACAGTGAGAGGCCTGCGTACCGCCAAAAAAAAAAAAGAAAAAGAAAAAAACAATATACAAGATATAGTTCTGACATTCCAGGATTACAGAAGGATCCTAACAATCAAGTTTGATCACTAAGACATTTTCTTTATTATAGAAAATATCAAACATATACAAAAGTAGAGAGAATAGCATAGTAAACTCAAGTATCTGTATCTGTTTGAGTATTATCAACATAAAACATTTTCTAACACTGCTACAATTAGGAGCTACTAGCATTCACTGTGAGATTTGAAGAACTCCACTGAAAACTTTTTTTTAATGTATTATTTAATTTTTAATTGTTTGGCCATGTGGCATGTGGGATCTTAGTTCCCAGACCAGGGCTCGAACCTGCAACTCCTGCAGTAGAAGCATGGGGTCTTAACCACTGGACCACCAGGGAAGTCCCCAACAGTCTTTTTTTTTTTTAATACAACCATGACAAGGTAAAAAGCAGAAAACATGGAATAATATGATTAGACTATCCTGCAGTGGCTACTTTCATATTCCTTCTACCTCATTCCTGTCTCTCAATTCTGCATTACAAATCACCAAAGACCTAGTCTGACAAATGCTAAGCCCTCCTTGGAGGGAGGGGAAAATGGAGGAAATTGAATTAGCAAAGGCAGAACTGACATTAACACACAGAGGAAGAGCAGAAAGCTAAAAACTCTCACACACTGAGTTTTTTCCCATCATATTTTTTTACCATTTATTAGTTAGAAAAGGGATCTAATTACTCTTTCAACTAAATCCCTATACTGTCAACTAACTGTTCCCATCTTAGCCTCTTTTCTACATAGTTTACATTTCTGATCCTATTAATTTTCTCAGCAAAATGATAGTAATAAAGAACATGAATTTTGCAGTCGACTGGTATGAATCCCAATTCTGACGCTACAAGCTGCGTGACCTTAGCAAGTTATTTTAATTCCTGAAGCCTGTTTGCTTACCTGCAGAACTGAAATACTTCCTAGTTTCAGAGGGCTGTTAAAGAAGTTAAACGAGACAGAGTA
Organism: Neophocaena asiaeorientalis asiaeorientalis; assembly: GCF_003031525.2. NCBI lineage: Eukaryota > Metazoa > Chordata > Mammalia > Artiodactyla > Phocoenidae > Neophocaena > Neophocaena asiaeorientalis. Next base: position 4,631,662 of record NW_020174560.1, on the reverse strand, counting down.
TATATAGCACTTGATATACAGTAAGTCTTACCAATTTATTTTTCCTCTAATGTCCTATCAGGTGGCACGTTCCTTGACCAATTTATATAAAAATTCTCCCTGCTTGGTATGAACAATTCACCTTGCTCTAACCATGCATACATATATAAATGACAAAAGCATCATCCTTGAATCATTAAGAACATCACTAGAATTATCTTTACATTTTTTACATTTTCTATGTTTTATTAACATGAAGCACATAAACAAAACTGAAAACCATTAATTGAGCTAATTTTAAAAATTAACACAGCAACTCTCTTATGTTTAGCTTAGTACTAATAAAGTGTGGTATATTTTAAATCTTTAATAATAAGAAGAACTTGCCATATGCCAGGCACTGTGCTAGGTGCTTTGCATATAATTTGATCACTTGATGCTCACAATAGTCCTACCACTATTTCATAGATGAAGAAACTGAGGCTTAAAGAAGTTAGCTAACTGGTCCAATGCTAACTTGGCAGAGCTGGCCTAGGTCTATCTGACTTTAGGCTCTTGTTCATGATTATTCATGATTATTCCATTAAAATGGCTCATCACTATCTAATATTTCCTCCTGGTGGCTATGGAAACACAAGGGAAACTCTGAACAGACTAAAAGTTTTAAAACTAGACACACACAACGCCTTAAACAAACAAACAAACAAAAAAGACAAACCAAAGCAAGAGAGATTCTCTAGTGCTATGGAACTAGTACCTGATATCCCCTAGACATACCAGAAACTGACTTAACATTATAATGTAAGATTTGAAAAGTTAGCCCATGTTTTTCTGGCTTTCTCAAAGATAGAAAAATGCCTAGGGCACTGTAGAAGGGAAGACACCCCTGGTTTTCCTACTTTTCCTTGTTAAAAATTTATTAGAGCTCCAGGGATATAGTAGAACTGAGTCCTATCTATTACACAGCTTAATAAATGTTTTATACCATTTGACATCATAGAGTATCACTAGATTAAATGCATCTTTCTTACAGAAATGGCATTCTTCTTACCTAGATGACTCCTTGGTGAGATTTACTCATAGTTAGTGAATAATATTTCTAAACTCCAAAACTTAACACATGAACTGCTGCTGTCAAAAATTATTACATTTAGTACTTAGGGGTTTGAAACAAAAAAACATATGAAAAAATGGTCTTGATTTAAATAGTTGGGTTTTTTGGGTTTTTTACTGAAAACGTGTCCTATGTGTTTTAAATTCTACCTTTTTCTTATGTAAATAATAATTAGTGAGGACTAACTTTCCAAAGGGGAGAATAATTTTACATTTTTTATAGCATTTTCTTTACATACCTGCTAGAAAAGAGGACTTAACACTAATACTGGTAAATATTTTCTTCATATTACACATTATTATTTTCCTTCATAAAACCACAATTTTGGATCCTGTTGATTCTTCCATAGATGGGAAGACAAGCCAGTATGAAATAAGATAATGAATACGGAAGAAAATGTAATAGTATAAGTACTGAGTATCTAAACTCAATTTATTCATTGAAAATCGAAGTCAATACATTCAAAATTAATTATCAATTCTCATCCTAAGCTATAAAACAACTCTTCCTTCATACCTATGCTGTTGCCTTTGCAGAGTCCAAAACATACACATTACACAGAAAGTCAGGTAATTTCTGTGTACCTGACAGAATGTAGAAGAGAACATAATGTTGAAAAAAAAAAATGAATTCTTGGGACTTCCCTGGTGGTGCAGTGGTTAAGAATCCACCTGCCAATGCAGGCAACATGGGCTCGATCCCTGGTCTGGGAAGATCCCACATGTTGTGGAGCAACTAAGTCCATGCACCACAACTACTGAGCCTGCGCTCTACAGCCTGTGAGCCACAACTACTGAGCCCGAGTGCCACAACTAATGAAGCCTGCATGCCTAGAGCCCATCCGCAACAAGAGGAGCCACCACAATGAGAAGCCCATGCACCACAATGAAGAGTAGCCCCCACTAGCCTCAACTAGAGAAAAGCCCACGCACAGCAACAAAGACCCAACACAGCCAAAAGTAAATTAATTTTTTTAGAAAAAGAATCCTTGGGCTTCCCTGGTGACGCAGTGGTTGAGAGTCCACCTGCCAATGCAGGGGACATGGGTTCGTGCCCCGGTTCAGGAAGATCCCGCATGCCACAGAGCGGCTGGGCCAGTGAGCCATGGCCACTGGGCCTGCGCGCCCGGAGCCTGTGCTCCGCAACAGGAGAGGCCACAACAGTGAGAGGCCCACGTACCGCAAAAATAAATAAATAAAGAATAAATAAATAAAGAATCTTTTTCTAACGCTTATTTAGTTTCGTAAGTTTAAAACACCATAATCTGTGTCATACTTCTTTAGTGAATGGGATCATATGAGCCATACCTCTTGTTTAACAAGTTGAACTTGTTGTTATAGAAAGACTACATCAAAATCAATATATTAATATATATGAGCAGAACAGTCTGAGCCTCACCCTAAAAAGTTACCAGAACTTCTCTGGATCCATATTTTAATAAATCATATACCTTTAGGTTACCTGTTCTTATAGGTGCAATGATTTTACATAGACGCAAGGATAGCATATTTGCTTTCTTCATATTAAAAGAAAAAAATATTTCCAGATCCTTAACGATCAGAAAATGAGAGTAGTTTGTTTTCTGATACCTATGACACTACTAGTATGTTAATTTTCCTCCTACTCAGGGCTATTTTGGTGAAGTCACATATTATCACAGAATATCTGGAATAAAATTATATCAGTACATACAAGTGGATCTATGTATTTATATGAGGATAATGGCACCATTTGAGAGCAACAGCAAAAAGATTCTGTAACGGGTACATTTTAACTAATATTTTCTCAAACAATTTTTGAGTATCAAAGAACTACTATACCTGATTATAATGTTTGGAAACTGTAAAAAATAGATATCCTATCTTTAAAAGTTCAATCAAATTTATTACAATAACGAAACAAGTGAATCACAACATGTGAAGTCAAAACTATCTTTATGCACTTGAAATGCCATCTTCCTTCTCTTACTACTTCCATGTCTTCCAAAGATCTATAAAATATTGATAAACTATATGGATAATTCACTAAAATCTGGCTAACTGAGAATTAAATCTAGTCTGAGAGAAATGTTTTCGTAGGAATAAGAAAATAAAACAGGAAGTCAGAGGGCATATCCTCAGTCACTGGCGGGCTAATAGCAAAAAGTATAAAACCGAATTAGTATCTCAAAAAGAGAAAACAGGGATGAGGCAGAAATACATTTGAAGAAATAATGACCAAAGATTTCCCAAATTTTGGAAAGACATAAATTTTCAAATTCAAAAGCTTAGTGAACCCCAAATAGGAGAAATACATAGATAACCATATCAAGGCACATCACAGTCAACCTGAAGAAAATCATATATGATGAGAAACTCTTAAAACCTGCCAGAAAAAAAATCACACAATTTAGCTGACTGAGAAGACAATGAAATGACATCCTTAAAGTAATATAAGAAAAAAAACAACAACCCTGCTAACCCATAATTAATCTCCAGTGACAATATCTTTCAATAATGACAAAAGAACTAGAAAATGATTAGATAAATGAAAACTGCATCTGTTTCTGCAGCACTATAAGAAATGCTAGGGCTTCCCTGGTGGCGCAGTGGTTAAGAATCTGCCTGCCAATGTAGGGGACACGGGTTCAAGCCCTAGTCTGGGAAGGTCCCACATGCCACGGAGCAACTAAGCCCGTGCGCCACAACTACTGAGCCTGCACACCACAACTACTGAAGCCTGTGCACCTAGAGCCTGTGCTCCGCAACAAGCCACCGCAATGAGAAGCCCGCACACCGCAAGGAAGAATAGCTCCCGCTCGCCTCAACTAAAGAAAGCCCACGCGCAGCAACGAAGACCCAACACAGCCAAAAATAAATAAACAAATTAATTTTTTTAAAAAGATAGTAAACTTCATGTAAAGTAAAAAAAAAAAATCTCAGGGAAGAGAGATACACTTAAATTGGACTCTTCCAGGAACTTTTCAGAGAGGAAGTGGACTTAAAATAGCTCCCAAAAGATATATACAAGCAGAAAGGAGAGGAAAGGCAAATCAAGGGAAGGGGAAGGACACATGCAAAGAAAGACACAAAGGTAGGAATAAGAATGGTGTGTGAGGAAGAAGCGATGTTAAGTAAAACCTGAGTAAAGAATTACTACCTGGACCATACTAAAATGAAATTAGGCAGACAGTTCATGTGGGGAATAATAGAAAATAAAATAGGTAAGGGTTACAGAGGATATTGATAGAATAACAGACTTCATCTGAGCCTTAGTTTTCTTCCAGAAAGTAGGCCCACTTCTGTGCTCCTTGGCATCAGTCCCTCCCATCATCTGCCTAACCTCATCTATGTATGTGATGTGCCCCATCATGATTAAGTTCCCAAAGTTGTTCAAAGGCCTAGTGCTCAGCCATAATCTCTGGAAGGAAAACAATGCCCCAATCACCTGAGTCCTGGGTGTAGGGTATTTAGTCAGTCGAGAAAACCTGGAATTTTGTGCTTGGATAGAATGAAGCATTGCTATACAAGATGGACAAGGAGGAATGTTTTTCTGCTAATGAAGTAAATTTAACCTTTTTGTAGTTATAGACTACTTTGAGGATCTAGTAAAAGTTCTTCACCATTACTTCAGCAGATATTAAGCATATATGCCATGTACTGGGGATACAGTTAAGAACAGGACAGATACAGTCTCTGCCTTCATGAAATGTATAGTTGAGCAGGAAAGACAAAACATTATTAAACAATTATAGGTTGGCTTCTCTGATCATCTAAATTAGGTTTTCCCTTTATTCCTGCTCATGTCCACCCCGAAATTTAGCTGCTTTAAACAATTCATTCTCTTTCAAGAGTCTGTGGGTTGACAAGGCTTAGCTGTGTAGTTCTCACCTGACCTTCTCACAAGTGGTTGTAGTCAGATGGTCCTGGAGAATGAAGGCATCTAAAGGCTCAACTGGACTAGCTGTCCAAGAGGGCTGTCTCACATGGCAAGCTGATGTTATCAAAGCTCAGCTAGGACTGAGTGCCTAAACAAAACCACTCCATGTGGCTTCAGTTTCTCACAATATAGTGGCTGGGTTTTGAGAGGGATCATTCCAAGAGAAAACATTCTAAGAGACCCAAGTAGAAACTGCAAGGCTTCTTAAGACTTGGTCTCAAAAGTTCCAAAACATCACTTCTGCCACACTGTTTTGGTCAAGGAATTGAGGCCAGTTCAGACTCAAGGTGAAGAGAACTAGACTCTACTTCTTGACATGAAAAATAGTATGCATGGATATAAAGGGAAGGAATTGATGGTGTCTACCAGACTACCCTAAGTGGCCATTTGTTTAGCATTTGCCTTTCCCACCGGATCATAAAGGCAGAAACCAGATCTGCCTTTTTCAATGACATGTACATCACCGTGTTTGTCACATAGTTGAGTCCTCAATAAATGTTTGCTGAATTAATTCATTTATTCAATAACAACTTCACAAGTACACAAGAACTGCCACACATTGTGCTAGACTGAAAATTCCATAGTGCCTGCCCTCAAGAACTTTACTTTCTGGTGGCAAAGATAAAAACAAACAAAACTCTGAAACTGGGACTTCCCTGGCGGTCCAGTGGTTAAAGACTCCATGTTTCCAATGCAGGGGGTGTGGGTTCGATCCCTGGTCGGGGAACTAAGATCCCACATGTTGCATGGTGCAGCCAAAAAATTTAAAAAAAAAATTTTTTAAGGGAAAAACTTAAAAAAAACAAAACTGTGAAACTGGACCATTATCTTATACCATACATAGAAATTAACTCAAAATGGATTAAGACTTGAACATAAGACCTGAAACCATAAAACTCCTAGAAGAAAACATAGGCAGTAAGTTCCTTGGCATTGGTCATGGCAATGATTTTTTGGATTTGATACCCAAAAGCAAAGGCAACAAAAGCAAAAATAAACAAGTGGCACTACATCAAACTAAAAATCTTCTGCACAGCAACAAAATGAAAAGGCAAACTACTGAATGGGAGAAAATATTTTCAAATCACGTACCTGACAAGGTGTTCATATTCCAAAACATATAAAGAACTCATACAACTCAATAGCAAAAAAAACAATGTGATTTTTAAAATGGGTAGAGGATCTTAGACATTTTTCCAAAGAAGACATACAGATGGTCAACAGGTACATGAAAAAATGCTCAACATCACTAATCATCAGGGAAATGCAAATCAAAACCACAACGAGATATTATACTTGTTAGAATGGCTATTATCTAAAAGACAATAAATAACAAGTGCTGGCAAGGATGTGAAGAGAAAGGAACTCTTGTGCACTGTTGGTGGGAGTGTAAATTGGTATAGCCACTATGGAAAACAGCATGGAGATTCCTCAAAAAAATAAAAATGGAACTTACATAAATGAAAACACTAACTCAAAAAGATATCTGCACCCTGATGTTCACTGCAGCATGATTTACAATAGCCAAGACATGATAGTGACCTAAGTGTTCATCAATGGATGAATGGATAAATGTGGTATATATGTGTGTGTGTGTATATATATATATATATACATATACACACACATATATAATGGAGTGCTATTCAGCCATAAAAAAGAAGGAATATTGCCATTTACAACAATATTAATGGACCTTGAGGGCATTATGTTAAGTGAAATAAGTCAGACAAAGACAAAAATCATATGATCTCACTTTTACGGGGAATCTAAAAAAAAATTAAAAACCGAACTCTCATAAAAGATTTGGTGGTTGCCAGAGGCTGGGGGTGAGGGCGGAAGAAGTGGGTGAAAGGAGTCAAAGGTACAAACTTCCAGTTATAAAATAAAGTCGGGGGGATGTAAGGTACAGCATAGTGACTATACTAGTACCATACTGTATATTCTAAAGTTGTTAAGAGAGTAGATCTTAAAAGTTCTCATTGCAAGAAAAAAAAATTGTAATTATGTATGGTGATGAATGTTAACTAGACTTACTGTCATCATTTTTCAATATATACAAACACTGAATTACACTGTCCATCTGAAACTGTTATATGTCAATTATATCTGAAAAAAAACCTAGCTATTTCAAAATAGTGAGTTACATACTGTACTGAACATGGGTGAGATGTCTAACCCAATCTTGAGGGGGAGGGGGTGATGGTGCCAGTGGTCAGGGAAGAGATCTTAATGATATCTAACTGAAGCCTGAGAAAACAGATTACTTGATAAATTGAGAGCATGGAATTAGATAAAAATCAAATGCTTGCTGAATGTCTGAAATAGGCAACAGAGTTCTTGTGTATCACATCAGGAAAAGGCAACAGGCTAGGATCACAAGTACCATGCAAAGGATCACATCTACAAGTCATCTAAGTAGAAAAAATGAGAATAAGATGCCTTTTGTTCAGACAGCAGGTAGATGTCAAGTTAACAAGAAAAGCGCTACTGGATCATCGCTCTTCTGATAAAACATCCTACACATTGAGACGGAGAGGTTCGCTAGTGAATTCCGCAGAGTTCCTGGGATTACCTCAGAGAGAGACATGATGAAAGCAGTGTAAATTTAACCTACTACCAGAGAGAAGGATGTAAGCAGGAAAACAACTAAAAGGCATAAAAATGAAGACCTGAACTAAGGTGGCTGCATTAAGAATAGAGACTCTGAGACATTTCAAAAAAAATGACAGAATGAAAGTGGGGAATAACTGAATAGAAGTGGGGATGGAAAAGAATGAGATGACTGAGTCTTTAGAAATTCTAAAGAGGTGCTATTTGGTGAGGAAAGAGGCAGAATCTTGATCTGGATGTACTAAAAAGAAAAGTGACTATGCTTCCTATGTTCTCTTAGAAATATGGACTTGAGCTCCAGTGAGAGTGAGAGGCTCAAGGTGTAGAAGTCTATCATCATAAAAGATAGAAAAGTGGCTTCCCTGGTGGCGCAGTGGTTGAGAGTCCGCCTGCCGATGCAGGGGACACGGGTTCGTGCCACGGTCTGGGAGGATCCCACGTGCTGTGGAGCGGCTAGGCCCGTGAGCCATGGCTGCTGAGCCTGCGCGTCCGGAGCCTGTGCTCCGCGGTGGGAGAGGCCACAGCGGTGAGAAGCCCACGTACCACAAAAAAAAAAAATAGAAAGAAAAGGTCATCTAATTGCTTTTACTAGGCTATCGTTCATGTTAAGTTTGATAGCCCATTTTGTGATCTGTCATCATGAAAATTCTCAATCTTGAGGATATGAAAATAATATACCTGAAGCATCTGCTACGTCATGATTAGGATTAAGTCAGTTGATCTGGCTGGTTAGGTGAGCTCTGAGTCACTGGCCAAAAGTAAATTTACCAAAAATCATTTTATCTAAAGGCCAATTCACTGAACTCACCTTAAGTCTTGAGTTGATAGGATTTGTCTTCATAACAGCATTTATAGGAACGTTCAATTTGTTTGCCCTAAATCCCCGCTAACGCCACCAGAGACTGAGAGGCAGAGAAAGGAAGAGGACTAGGCCTGAAGTCTCCAAATTCTCCACTGATGAAGAATATATTCATTGCAATTATATTCTTGAATATGAAAAGTGTTTCTCTGTCCGCCTCCTTAATAGCAGCAAGGAATTAGAGGAGAAACAAATTGAATATTCTTTGAAATGTTACTTAAAAATATGAAAACCGATCAACTAACTCTAGTTAAAAAGAAGCAAATTCAGGGAATTGGCATTTGGTGAAATGGACTTCTTCAGCAAAATAAATGTACCCTTCTTCCCTCACAGTTATATGTGATCCCTCTTGAAGCTACACCTTGATGAAAATACTATCCCACCAGACTGAAGAGGCTCATTTTTCTGTCTAGGGCATGCAAATTACTCCAGTCGCCATCTGAAGCAAAGAGCCTCTTTGGATGAAAATCAAGGAAAGAGAGTTTATGTAGTTTGATGTACTGAAAGACTGTGAAAATAGAAACCTGCAACAAAAGTTTCTATAAAGAAGTGGCATTCTCATGCTTTGAAGAAAACTCATCTCTGAACGTAGCAGAGCCATTTTTTTCAGACTATTAGCATTTCAAAATTATTGTTTCTTTTCAAGCATCATTTTATTCTCACAATTCTGATTTTCCTCTTTATATTTCAGGCTAGAGCAATAATTATGAGTTGTATGCAATTATTTCAACTACTAAACACATTTAATAATTCTACGATTGAAATATCTACTAACAGCTGAACACTATTAATTAAATACACATTATATAGGACTTAGATGTCTTGATCAGAAACGCTATTGTGTATGTTCTCCCCCAAATACTAAAATTTATATATTTAAGGTATCAGTAAATTTTGATTTACATTGAAGTATCAAGGATTTCTAATTCCTTTTCCATTTTCTTTTTTATCACACTGAGTCAAGAAACAGTTCCCATATTGTTCATGCATGCTCTCTAGACCATTTGGAATGGCAACACTACACAAATGGAAATAATACAAAATGACTAGTTCACGGGGTCCAAGAATAATGAATCATTAACTCTACAGAGAAAAACCAGTCTTAATTCCTATTTTTTCAAAACAACCTTTGGGGGCTTCCCTGGTGGCGCAGTGGTTGAGAGTCCGCCTGCCGAGGCAGGGGACACAGGTTCGTGCCCCGGTCCGGGAAGATCCCGCATGCCGGGGAGCGGCTGGGCCCGTGAGCCATGGCCGCTAAGCCTGCGCGTCCGGAGCCTGTGCTCCGCAAAGGGAGAGGCCACAACAGTGAGAGGCCCCCGTACCTCAAGAAGAACAAAAACAACCTTTGGGCCAATAATGCATTCGTTCTTAACAAGTCATGTGTATTCAGAGAACTTCTGCACAAAATACCTAATCTAATAGAGCCTACTCTGTAAGAATCTTGCCATTATAGTTGTTTATGTCCAGTCTGGGAGCCAGTGGAGTTTTGCAGCCACAAAGTCCTGTACGCCATTTTTGCCATTTATTAGTTATACAATTTTGGACAAGTTATCAAACTTTGGCCTTGAATACCTTATCTAATAGAATTTGTAGGATAATTAAATATAACTACACACACAAACTATTTGGCACATTGCCTGAACCACAGTCAGAGGTATCAGCTGCTATTGTTATCTTAAATGAGCCAACAACTACAACAACACATGCAACCCAGGATTCCCCAAATCAGTTATATAGCTAGTCTCTAGTTGGTTTTCAGTATTTGTTGGAAGAAATCCTTCCAGAAAATCATCTAAGGAAATTATCCAACAGTAGCCTAATAGGTTATGCACAAAGATTATCATTACAATGTTATTTAAGTAATAAAAAATTAGAGTAAACCCTAATATCTAAAATAAGGGACTGATTTATTAAATTATGTAAGAGCCTGCAGACAGAACATTTAGGCAACAACAAAAAATAATCTGGAAATCTATACAGCAATATGGAAAGTGTGTATTATATTCATGTACTAAGTGAAAAAGGCACTATATATTATTAGCACATTATGATTGCAACTGTATAAAATGTGTATGTTTATGGGGTGGGGACTAGAAGGGAATACACAAAATAGTGAAGTTGTGCAAGGGTGGTAGAATTATGCATTAGTTTCTCATCTTCCATACTTATTGTATTGATATTTCTTACTAAAAATAAAAGTTATACTATTTAAAAATTCAAGTGTTAAGACAATTCAATGAGGAAGAGAATAGTCTTTTCAACAAATGGTGCTAGGACAACTGGATATCCACATGCAAAAGAATGAAGTTGGACCCTTACCCCTACCATACACAAAAATTAACTCAAAATGGATCACAGAACTAAATGTAAGAGCTAAAACTATAAAACCCTTAGGAGAAAACATTGGAGCAAATCCTTGTGAACTTAACTTAGGCAACACCAAAAGCGCAAGTAAAAAAATATACAGGCATACCTCACTTTATTGGGCTTTGCTTCACTGCACTTCCCAGATATTGCTTATTTTTACAAATTGAAAGTTTGTGGCAACCTTGTTTGAGTCAAGCAAGTCTATCAGTGCCATTTTTTCCAACAGCATATGCTCGCTTCGTGTCACTGTCACATTTTGGTAATTCTTGCAATATTTCATTAATATTGTGTTATGGTGGTCTGTGATCAGTGATCTTTGATGTTAATGTTGTAATTGTTTTGGAGTGCCATGAACCATATAAGACAGCAATCTTACTAAATGTTGTGTGTGTTCTGACTGCTCCCCCAATTGGCCGGTCCCCTCTCTCCCTCACTCTCCTTGGGCCTCCTAATTCCCTGAGACATGAGAATATTGAAAATAGGCCAATTAATAACCTTGCAGTAGCCTTTAAAATCCTAGGGCCCTTAAGACTTATGCTAAATCTATCCTGCCTGTGCTCTATAAACGGAACAACAAAGCCTGGATGACAGCACTTCTGTTTACAACATGGGTTACTGTATATTTTAAGCACACTGTTGGGACCTACTGCTCAGAAAAAACGATTCCTTTCACAATATTACTGCTCTTTGACAATGTACCTGGTCACTCAAGAGCTCTGATGGAGATACACAAGATTAATGTTATTTTCATGCCTGCTAACACACATCTGTTCTACAGCCCACGAATCAAGGAGTAATACTGACTTTCAAGTCTTACTATTTAAGAAATACACTTCTTAAGGCTATAGCTGCTATAGATAGCAATACCTCTGATGGATCTGAGCAAAGTAAATTGAAAACCTTCTGGAAAGGATTCACCATTCTAGATGCCATTAAGAACATGTGTGATTCACGGGAAGATGTCAAAATATCATCAACATTAACAGAACTTTGGAAGAACTTGATTCCAACCCTCAGGGATGACTTTGACAGGTTCAAGACTTTAGTGGAGGAAATAATTGCAGATGTGGTAGAAAGAGCAAGAGAACGATATTAGAAGTAGAGCCTGAAGACGTGACTGAATTACTGTAATCTCATGATAAAACCGTGATGAAGAGTTCTTCTTATGAATGCATAAAGAAAGTGGAACCTACTCTGGAGATGGAAGCTTCTCCTGGTGAAGATGTTGTGAAGACTGTTGAAATGACAACACAGGATTTAGAATATTATGTAAACTTGGTTGATAAAGCAGTGTCAGGGTTTGAGAGGATTGACTCCAAATTTGAAAAAGTTCCACCATAGATAAAATGCTATCAAACAGCACTGCATGCTACAAAGAAATTGTTTGTAAAAGGAAGAGTCAATTGATGTGGCAAACTTCATGGCCGTCTTATTTTTAAAAATTGCCACGGCCACGCCAACCTTCAGCAGCCACCAGCTGATCAGTCAGGAGCCATCAACATCAAGGCAAGACCCTCCACCAGCAAAAAGATTAAAAATCGCTGAAGGCTCAGATGATGGTTAGCCTTTTTTGGCAATACAGTATTTTCTAATTAAGGTATGTACATTGTTTTTTAGATATAATGCTATTGCATACTTAATAGAGTACAGTGTAGTATAAACGTAACTTTGACATGCACTTGGAAACCAAAAAATTTATGTGACTTGCTTTACTGAAATATTTGCTTTATTGCAGTGGCCTGGAACCAAATCTGCAATATCTCCAAGGTATGCCTGTACATATGTAAATTGGACTATATAAAACATTTTAAACTTCTGTGCTGCAAATGATACCATCAAAAAAGTGAAACACCCACGGGATGGGAGAAAATATTTACAAATCATATATCTGATAAGGGACTTGTATCCAGAATATATAAAAAACTTTTACAACTCAATAATAAATGACAAATAACCCAAGTAAAAAATAGTAAAGGGTTTGAGTGGATATTCTCCAAGGAAGATATACAAATGATGAATAGCATATGAAAAAATGCAAAACCAATACATTCAAAAGTCATTTAAAGACTTCCCTGGTGGCACAGTGGTTAAGAATCCACCTGCCAGTGCAGAGGACATGGGTTCGAGCCCTGGTCCGGGAAGATCCCACTTGCCACAGAGCAACTAAGCCCATGCGCCATGACTACTGAGCCTGCGCTCAACAGCCCGCGAGCCACAACTACTGAAGCCCACCCTCTGCAACAAGAGAAGCCACCGCAGTGAGAAGCCCGCGTACCACACAAAGAGTAGCCCCCGCTCGCCGCACATTTGAATTTTAACACCCTCTGTATCACCTTTACCTGGGTAGTAAAGTAGCCTTGCTCAAACTCTACACACACAAACCACTGTCTCTCAAGGCAGCCTGTTATTTTCTAAGCACTAGAAAATTCTTCCTTCTGTTGGTTTGAAAGTTGTTTTTCTATAATCTTTGGTACCAGAGCTACTTTATGGCTCACATTAAGTCTACTTCTTCTTCTACACCACAAATGCCTGATACTGCTGTCATTGGGACTTATGCTAATTTCCTCAAATGTGGTACCTAAATCTGGATTCAGGCTAGGTGTGGCCTAACTTCCCTTGTTCAGAAAACCATAATAATCAAATTTTGGCAGGCAAATCATGCTGCTGATTCATATTAAGTTTACCAACAGGGAAATTCCCTTTGTCATAAATACTCCCGCTAGGCTATTTATCCTTTTTCATTAATTCTTCAACTCATTTTTCTTTTAACCCAAATGCAGGATTATATATTTAGTTATACTAAATTTCTTATTTAAACCAATATGTTAAGTGCTTGTTGCTATGGACTTACAAATTGTTTTCATTTCTTGCATAAAAGTCCAACAAGCTTTGTGTCATTTCTGAATTTGATCAACGTGCTGTCAATGTCCTCACCTGTTGCTCACTTCCATTCTTCTTATTCCCAATAATTCCTCAAAGTTTAGCTTTCTCACCTACAAGTATGCACAGCATCCTCAGATATAACTAGTTCAGGTTATGAAAAAAAGTCCTATTGAGCAGTTAGATGCCTCCTTAATTAATTTCACTTATACTAGACTTTAATTCTCCTTTACTAGGTAATTTTTTGTTGTTGTTACAGCATAAAGATTGTTCTCCTTGACAGAAAATATGGAAACCAAATAAGAGCTGTTAATATTAAGTAAGCATGTATCTTCCTTATTATTGTTTCTGAATATAACTAAGATTTTATAATTATCTTTAGTATATTCCTCACATCTGTGATTTCCAGATTTTAGCATTTCTGACACACTTAAATGTTTGTGTCACTTTTATATATTCATCTTCTATAAATGTCCTTTTAAAACCTGAGCTAAGATTGCTCCAAGTGGAGTCAAAGTAGTTTTATTTGCTTTTGCCTTTTAAAAAACTCGTTATAATCTGTAATTGTATAATTGTACAATTATTTTTGTGTTCTTCCCACCTTTCCTAGTCTCAGGTCATAAGGTCATGACAATATATATCTTTGTTTACTTTTTATAAGTTTTATTCCTACAATCCAGAGTATGTATATATGTGACCACTTCTAGAATTCTCTACCCCAGCTATAACAAACTATATAATGATATGGTCACGTTGTCTCCAAAGGTTTCTTTCATTTCTATCCACCAAGCAATTCTTCCTTATTGGCTATAAATAGATCCAGAGTAGCAGTATCCTTCATTGAATTCTTTACCTCCCAGCTATATTATTTTTACTAAACAAATAACATTTTTTTTTTTTTTGCATTGGGTCTTCGTTGCTGTGCGCAGGCTTTCTCTAGTTGCATTGAGTGGGGGCTACTCTTCAATGCAGTGCACGGGCTTCTCATTGTGGTGGCTTCTCTTGTTGCGGAGCACGGGCTCTAGGCATGTGGGCTTCAGCAGTTGTGGCATGTGGCCTCAGTAGTTGTGGCTCATGGGCTCTTGAGCGCAGGCTCAGTATTTGTGGCACAAGGGCTTAGTTGCTCTACAGCATGCGGGATCTTCCCGGACCACGGATCGAACCCGTGTCCCCTGCACTGGCAGGCGGATTCTTAACCACTGTGCCACCAGGGAAGTCCCTAAACAAATAACATTTTTAGTGATAAAAATGCAAAACACAGTAAGTAGGAAAAAAATTAAATATATCTGAAATCTCTCCATCCAGAGAAAATCACTGCTAATAATTTTTGTATACCCTTCAAGATTTTTTCTCATACAAATATATAAGTATTTTCCCCTTATAGTCTAAGAGAGAAAATGTCAGCAAGGCAACAATTTGTCAAATAACCTACTGTTATGTTTCAAATGAACTTGATTGGCTGTGAAGCCTGCTGAGAAATCTGCACTTTTGTTCAAACGTTTTCCTATCCAAAAAATATCTACCCTTACTCCAACTCCTTATAAAGCTTAGATTCATGCTCAAACCAACTATATTTACCATCAACTCAAGCATTTTAACAAAATTAGAACTCCCTTCAGAAACTCACTGATTGGGACTTCCCTGGTGGTCCAGTGGTTAAGACTCGGCGCTTCCAAAACAGGGGGCATGGGTTCAATCCCTGGTCAGGGAACTAAGATGCCACATGCCACACAGTGCAGCCAAAAAAATAAAAATAAACATGTAAAAAAATTTTTTAAAAGTCACAAAAATGAAACTCACTCATCTTCCTTATTATAAGAGTTGTTTAGTTATCAGAAGTAATAATTATATCAACTTTAGCCAAATGTAATACAAAAAACAAAAATTAATTCTCAATGAATAAACAAGAAAAGCTATAAATATAGAGGAAAATGTAAGAAAATAAGTGGAGAAGGTCAGTTATACCCTTTAAAACATGATACAAATCCCAGAATCCATAAAGAAAAAAAAAAGCTGATTTGATCAAGTACAAAAAGTTAAACTTCTATATAGAAAAAGATTCCATGATACAGTTTCAAAGATGATTTATAGACTGGGAGAAGCGATTTGCAACATATAATACTCAAGAGGCTAATAAACATAATACATAAAGATTTCCTACAAATCAATAATAAATAGAAAGATCCACAAAGGATATAAGCAAGCATTAGTAGAAGACACATAAATCGCCAATAAGCATATGAAAAGATGCTAATCCAATACATTCAAATTATAAAAGAGACTTTTTGCTCATCAGACTGGCAAAAATCAAGGTTGAAAATATCCAATGTTAACACTATGGGGAAATTTTTTCCCTCATATACTATTAAAGGTGGTACAAACTGGGAATTCCCTGGCAGTCCAGTGGTTAGGACTCCACTTTCACTGCTGGGGGCCTGGGTTCAATCCCTGCCTGGTTGGGGAACTACGATTCCACAAGCCACGTGGTGTGGCCCAAAAAAAAAGCAACACAAAAATCTTCATTAACAATGGAAAGGTTAGAATATGATCTACCTATAACAGAGTACTAGGCAGCAGACAAAAGAATGGTGTAACTTTTTACATGTTGATATGAAAAGATATCCATGATACATTAACTAAAAAACCTAAAAGGTGTTAGAATAACAGCATTTTTGTTTAGGGAAAAAAATGTGTGTATAGAGATTGATATAGAGAGTGAATGACTGCATAGAAAAATCTGAAAGTCACTTTACACTTTGCACACTTTGCATAACACAATATCATGTGTTAATTGTGTCCTAGTAAAACTGGAGGAAAAAATTAACAAAAATCACATAACACCCATGCCCAGGACCAATGTAAGGCAAGTTATTAAACTCTACTGAGGGCCATAAAAATAATTTTAATAATTTGACAGTATATCTCACCTTTGCATGAAAAAAAGAAAATGTGAAAGGATATACATCAAACTGATAAAGAAGACCTTTACATTTTAACACTTTAGCAACAATTTATTATAACCAGCATAAATTACTTTAGTAAATATGCTCAAACACACTTTTAAGAATTTATACCTACCGGCAAAATAATGGAAAGAACCGAATTTGTCCAATAAAAGGGGCATAACTGAATTACAGAATACTCATACAAGAGAACTGTACTTTTCCAACCCATTACTGAGATGTAAAATCAGTTTGGAGGGATGTGACAAGCATATTTCAAAAAAACAACATGAAAAAATCAGAATTCATCACACTTCATAACTACTGCTTTACAATTTTTAATACAATTAAATGTTTATGTATAGTCTTAATCACAAAGTAAAATGTATTTATTACTGTGAATTTTGAGCAAAACTGCACTTAGACCCTTAACAACCTTTTAACATGTTTTCAAGTAATAGTTAATGATTTAGAAAAATGCTCACTTGAAAGTATTAAATTAAAAAAGCAGGGCACAAAACTATATGTATTATGTGTATGTGTGATCTCAGTTTAGTTATAAATATATCTGCATAAAAAAGAATTGGAGAAAAATATTCCTAAAGAATGGCTATTTGAAGTTGCAAACTACAAGTAACTTTTCTGTTTCATAATACGTTCAAATATTTCTACAATGAGCATGTGTCTTTTATCTAACCAGATATAAAAATGCCATTTAAAACATGTTAATTATTATGTATATTTCACCACAATAAAAAACATGTATAAACATCTATTCCATTTACTCATCAAGTACTTACTGAAAACCTACTATGTACTAAGCATTCAGTATTCTAGGTATTGAGGATAGGATGGTGAGTAAAACAGAGTCCCTGCCTTCAGGGAGCTTATATTCTAGTAGGAAACTCTACATAAAATAAGTAAATACAGAATAACTTCCTTGTATAAGTAAATTAAAATTCTATTTGAGAAATAAGACATGATCATTCTTCCTACAGTTATTAAATGCTTTATGTACTCTCTAAAGGTACTCATTAGGTACCCCTCTTGACTATGTTTGACTCCTCCTAGCCATCAGGTAAAATGACACGTTTAATAGCACAATCAAATATTTAATTTATATTTTTAAAAACTTAAATATTTACAGCAAGGTTAATACTGGTTTCAAACTTAGAAAAAAATATTTTGTTCATAAAAAATGTTTATTCTCTTTCCACCATTAACAAAATGACAAAATATAGATCAAAAGATAAAAGTACAAGAAATATCTTTTCCCATATAAAAGTGATCCTTCCTGAAGAATTCCACAGATAATTCAATGTTCATCTGTTTTTCAGTTTACTAGATTGTAAATTTGCACTGAAAAAATAAAAATAATGTTATTAAGAGCCACTTAATTGGGCATACCTATGATCTTCTTATTCAAGATTCTTACAGCCCACCTCCTCATTGTGGAACCCTTTATTCTAAGGGTAAAAAAATCTCTCTTCTTTATTTTCCATTCTGGGTTTCTCTAATTTACGTCTCCTCTTCTTCTGAGCTGTGCTGATTATAACAGAGGTTGGTAATATTTTAAAACTGAACTTTTTAAACAAGTTAGTGTTTTGATGGGATAGATTTTTAAAAACAATTAACATATTAAAACACAGCCTAATATATAGCATTCATAAGTTAGCTATTTTTACAAGGTGGTTAAATCGCCTTCAGTATTTATTTATTGAAACAAAACAATTAATGACACCTAAAATGACCAATTTGTAGAATTAAAAATGAGGAAATGACACAGACCAAGGACAAATATTTTCATGTGTACCACAGAAACGCCAATTAAAAAAATGTAGTTTTGGGGAATTCCCTGGCGGTCCAGTGGTTAGGACTCCATGCTTCCAACGCAGGGGGTGCGATTTCAATCCCTGGCCGGGGAACTATTGATAAGATCCCACATGCCTTGCGGCAGGATGGTCAAAAAAATAAATTTTAAAAATAATGTACTTTTTGTAGAGAAAAACTTCAGGGCTTTATCAAAAAGAATATATATTACTAAACATCTTGTATATATAATTTTTAAAAATGATCAGTATGAAAATTTATCTAGCTTTATTTTCTAAAAATCTGTTAAGTGGAGCTTCCGTGGTGGCACACTGGCTTTTAAGAACCCACCTGCCAATGCAGGGGCCACAGGTTTGAGCTCTGGTCCAGGAAGATCCCACACACCATGGAGCAACTAAGCCCATGTGCCACAACTACTGAGCCTGCGCTCTACAACTCACAGGCCACAACTACTGAGCCTGTGTGCCACAACTGCTGAAGCCCATGTGCCTAGAGCCCATGCTCCACAAGAGAAGCCACCATGATGAGAAGCCCGCACACCACAATGAAGAGTAGCCCCCACACACCGCAACTAAAGAAAGCCAACGCGCAGCAACGAAGACCCAATGCAGCCAAAAATAAATAAATAAATATAGTTTTTTAAAAATCTGTTATGTGTTCCAATAGCTTCTGAAAATTAAAATTACTGGACCTGGGACTTCCCTGGTGGTGCAGGGGTTCAGAAACCACCTGCCACTGCAGGGACACGGGTTCAACCCCTGGTCCGGAAAGATCCCACATGCCACGGAGCAACTAAGCCCGTGTGCCACAACTACTGAGCCTGCACTCTAGAGCCCGTGAGCCACAACTACTGAGCCCACATGCCACAACTACTGAAGCCCACACACTCTAGGGCCCGCGTGCCACAACCACTGAGCCCACATGCTGCAACTACTGAAGCTCGCACACCTAGAGCCCATGCTCTTCAACAAGGGAAGCCACCTAAATAAGAAGCCTGTGCACCGCAACAAAGAGTAGCCCCTACTCACCTCAAATAGAGAAAGCCCGTGCACAGCAATGAAGACCCAACGTAGCCAAAAAATAAAACAAATAAAATTTTAAAAATAAATTAAAAAAATAAAATAAACTTACTGGACTTTCACTTGTGTGAATCAGATTGCCAAAACAATCTTTTGACAGCCAACTAATTTTAAGTAGGAAATCTTGATATTACTACGTAAAATCAGTAAAAGCAAGAATAGCATTAAGACCATTCAAAAAAGATGATGTTTAGATATACGCTGAATTTATTTAAAATTTTTACTTGGAAACATTTGCCAATTATTATTACTATTGCTGGAAAATGCTCCTGATAGTGACTAAGACAAAGTCAACTTATGTGTTAGTTAAAAAAAATAATAACATTACTGCAGAGTAGTTAAGAGTGCTGACTCTGAAGCTACTCTGTAGGGGTTCATATCCTAGCCACTTACCAGCTATGTGAACTTTGACAGATTTCTTTCTCAATACCTTAGCTTCCTTACCTGCAAAGTGTGGTTGATAACACTGCCTACTTCATTTGGTTGCTGTGAGAATTAAATGAATTAATATATACATAGTATCTGGACCAGTTCTCTACATTATAAGCACTTTTTAAGCACTTCTTATCTTTATTACTATTATAAGAACAGCTTAAGTTTATAAAACAATTTATATTTTAATTTTTTTAAAAAATTTATTTTTGGCTGTGTTGGGTCTTCGTTGCTGCGCATGGGCTTTCTCTAGTTGTGACGAGCAGGAGCTACTCTTCGTTGAGGTGCTCAGGCTTCTCATTGTGGTGGCTTCCCTTGTTGCAGAGCAGGGGCTCTAGGCGCACGGGCTTCAGTAGTTGTGGCTCGCAGGCTCTAGAGTGCAGGCTCAGTAGTTGTGGTGTGTGGGCTTAGCTGCTCCACAGCACGTGGGATCTTCCCAGACTAGGGATTGAACCCGTGTCACCTGCACTGGCAGGCGGATTGGATTCTTAACCACTACACCACCAGGGAAGGCCAACAATTTATATTTTAGAAATAAAAGAACTACCTGGATGATGAAGATCTATATTGGAGTTGCTTGCTACAGCTTATCCTAGCCCTTATCAATTTAAACAATACAAAAAAAAAAAAAATTTAAACAATACATAAGTCAAGATAGTTGACATTCTATCAACAATTTCATATTTTTAAGTCACAGATAAAAACATTCACAGACGAGTAAATCTAAAATACAATGTGTTGTTAAAGATAAGGAGAAGCATATATCGTTAAATGGTATCTAAACCACACTATTTCTTACAATAAAACTATGAGTCACAAACTATATTATAGGAAATCATGCCTTAAAAGACATCTATGCAGGGGCTTCCCTGGTGGCGCAGTGGTTGAGAGTCCGCCTGCCGGTGCAGGGGACACGGGTTCGTGCCCTGGTCCGGGAGGATCCCGCATGCCGCGGAGCGGCTGGGCCCGTGAGCCATGGCTGCTGAGCCTGTGCGTCCGGAGCCTGTGCTCCGCAACGGGAGAGGCCACAGCAGTGAGAGGCCCGCGTACCGCAAAGAAAAAAAAAAAAAAAGACATCTATGCATACAGCAATACAAGAATGTGCCATTTAGGATGTTCAAAGCATCTTTTCTTAGTCTTTATAAAACCATGGTGTTCTACTTCAAATGCATTCAAAGAAAATGGTCATCAATATTCTAAATTATTTACATCTAAATATGCTTTTTAAGACTAAAGTTCCAGAATATTGAACATTGATCTTTCCTGACATACAGAAAAACTTCACTGAAAATATGTTCAGTTCTTTCTTCTTATATTTTCATCTTATATGCTATGTACAAAATGCTACCTTTTTTTTAATATAAATTTATTTATTGGCTGCGTTGGGTCTTCTTTGCTGCACGTGGGCTTTCTCTAGTCGCAGCAAGCGGGGGCTACTCTTCGTTGTGGTGCGTGGGTGTCTCATTGCGGTGGCTTCTCTTGTTGCGGAGCACGGGCTCTAGGCGCGCGGGCTTCAGTAGTTGTGGTTCATGGGCTCAGTAGTTGTGACTCACGGGCTCTAGAGCACAGGCTCAGTAGTTGTGGTGCACAGGCTTAGTTCCTCTGCGACATGTGGGATCTTCCTGGACCAGGGATCGAACCCGTGTCTCCTGCATTGACAGGCGGATTCTTAACCACTGCGCCACCAGGGAAGTCTTGCTACTTTATTTTTTATTTTTTTTTAATTGAAGTATAGTTGGTTTACAATGTTGGGCCAATCTCTGCTGTACAGCAAGGTGACTCAGTTATACACATATATACATTCCTTTTTAATATTCTTTTCCATTATGGTTTATACTTTATTATTTTTAGCATTAAGCACATCTGCAATTCAATATAAATTCAATTTTAATTTGGATTCTTGCATTCTCCCTAAGGCAGTGGGTTCTCATACTTTAGTGTACATCATAATTATCTAGTGTTTTTACTCAAAACAAGATTACTGGAAACCATAGAAATTCTCATTCAGTAGGTGTGGGCAGAAGCACAGGAACTTGCATTTTGAACAACACATTCCAGGTGATCCTGAAGTAAGTAATTCATGCCCAACACTTTAAGAAACACTGCCCTAATGATTTAGCTTATGATAGGGATGCTATGCTTTAATTCATTGAATATTAGCTCAATGCCTTATACGTACAAAGCTTAGTGCCGGGGGTCAAACATGAAAGTACGTACAGTTTAAATGAGGAGATGAGACATGCATATAAATGACATTATAAAAAGGAAGGAATTATTGGATGTATTTTTAAAAGATACAGATAAAATGCTGGGAAGTTCGGGAGAGGGAATAATTACTTCCAGCTGATCTCAGGGAAATTCTTCTACTAGAAGACAGCATTTGAAATGAATGTTGAAGACTATCTCTTTGGATTGTAAAGATGGAGAAAACAAACTAATAATCATATCACATTGAATGTGTCTAACGATAAACATCACTCCTTCAAACTCAGAAAAACCATTCCCTACCTCCTAGATTTTATATGTTGATTTCTATCTGGGTCATGGTCTTGCGTTGTCCTGTATATCCATCTAGCAGCTTGATGTGCATCTATCTCTCCAAACATGTCCTTGAAAGGATCTGTTTTAGTACTTTTAGTACATTTATCCCCTGAAAGATAAGGTCATACAGGGGATACTGCTACAGAGAAACATACTTAGCCTTTCTTAAATCTTTAGGAAGTAAACAGAATTTAGCACAGCTGAATTGAGAACACTTTAGGCAGTCTTCAGTTCTAAAATCTCCACAGTTTGGCATCAGGTAGTATGATGAGAGAAATGATCAGAAAAAAAGAGAGAGAGAGAGAGAGAGAGAGAGAGATTTTACAATTTAGAAACCATTGTTCTAAAAGCCAAATAAAACAAATTAGAGGACAGAAGAGCATAAAGTTCTTCTCTTTCCTGATTATGTGGCATTTTGTTAACATTAGTGGCATTTCTATGACTTGTAGTTTTAAAAATTCCAGTATCATCCCAGAGATGCAGTGAATAGAGTCTACAGTGCCCAATACTGACTGAATAAATGAATTAGTGAATGATTTGGGGGTTATTTCTCCAGTTTTTTTTTTTTTTGCAGGTTTATTCTCCTTTATTCAGAGAAATAAGGGCTTACAAGCCCCAAATGGGCTATGCTTTCTCATCTCTATGCCTTTGCACAAGTTAGTATCTCCGTTGGAAAGCTTTTCAGCTCCCTCTTCCTCTTGGCTAATTCCTATTTAGTCTTTTAAACTCAATTTAAGCATCCTCTTCCAGAACCTAATAGCCTACATTGGCACACCCACCTTACGGTCCCCATAAATCCTCTGCATCACTCTGTCTTAACTCTTACCAGTATAGAGAGGCAGCAAGATAAAAAGCTTGGGAGTCAGACACATCTGAGTTCAAATTCTGACTCTACCACTTACTGTGTGACCTTAGGTGAGTTAACTAATGTTGCTAAATATTAATTTCCTGATTTAAAAATAGAGAATAACAATGTAATGCGCTTAGTATATCACCTCCTACATATCAGAGTTAATAATAATTTTTATTGTACTCACATTGTACTGTACTTGCTGGTTAACTTGTCTGACTTTTTCTCTAAACCACACACTTCTTGAGGAAAGGAACATGTATTTTATTTCTGTATAAGCAGCATTTACCACAATGCTTAGCATATGGTAGACACAACTTTTTTTGATGACTAAATAATTACTCCCATTATAGTAAAATTAATCTGCCACTTGAAATCCTTTCTATAATGAGGTGAAAAACAAGTGAATAAGAAAACAGACGCCATTAACATTAGTTTCACAAAAGGACACTGCCTGTAACTCTAATCATATTCTTTTTAGGATTTACTACTAATTATACATATTACAAAATACCAAATAATTCAATATCTTGCTTGAACATAGCTGATCATATATGCTTCATGAATTGAATTCCTATAATAACTTTTTCATGGTATACATTAACCACAAAATTACGAAGCCACACATAAGGTTATCTTTATGTAGACAGTCACTTAGAAAAGCTGTAGTAACATACAAACAGCTTTCTAAAATCAAGGAAACTCTTAACATAGCAAAGCTTAATTAAAATCTCTTTCATAATCCTTGGAGAAATGAGAAGAAATTCAGTTTCATGGTTTGGTAATTTTGACCTATGTAGGAATATAAAAATTACTAATTACTTAATGTAATATTTAATGAACTTTTCCACTGTAATGTTTAATTGGTTTGGGTATTTATAAGGCCTCATTCTGAGAGAATGCTTTTATTTTATACTTGATTTTCAATGTATTTTGATCTTATACATATATATATATTTTTTTTTTAGTCACAAAATTTAATTGTAAGGATCAAACAGTGGTTATTGGTGAAACCAGTCGACATTAATAGCTTTGAAGTGTGCAGAAGCTAGTTTTTAAATAAAGGTGACAAATACCAATCAGATTCTTATAACACTGTTCAGGATCTAAACAAATGTGATTCTGGAAGTTGAATACAAAAGGCTAAGAGAATCACAGTGCAATCATCAATAAGTAAACCAAAGACATAATTTTCTGAATCATTTTTAGTTAAACAGAATAAATTCTAGTTTTAAAAACAGTTTAAAGCTACATAAAACTCAAAGCAATCTAACTATTTTCTACCTGAGATCACAACAAGTTTCTTTTTTCCTATCCAAACATAATTCTTGGCATTGAGGTAAATCTGAATTCACGTGATGTACTTTGTCAAACTTTTCCAAAAAATTTTAAGCCCTGCTGTTGAAATTCTCATATTATATATACATATTCACATATTTTTTCTTCAAAGACTAATAACAAATTTATGAGGTTAATAGGCCTGTAATGGGACCATGATACTATTAATAATATGAAAATAAAAAGCCATTCATTTATACCATGTGTTCCTATATGGTGCAATATGAAATGGGATCATAGAATCTATGTACATAGATGAATCACCAGGAGTTCAGAAATTAAGCTCACTTTAAGAAAACTCATTCTATTCCTTTTTGAAGCATTGGTTGCAAAGTTGTGATGTATAACAAAAATATTGTATATACAGGCTCCAAAACCAAGCATTGGCCTAAATTGGCAATAACTGCAACTTAAATAGAAATTAAACCCAACTAGATCTTCACTGTGGTTATGCAACTTTTGGCTTTAGGGTCTGCAGATTTTACTGAGGTTAACAACTTCTTACCTCTTGCCTTTCCTCCTTGTGCCTGCCCCCACTGCCTTTTACATGACTGCCTTTGGCAATGCTTCCAAATTGTGAAAGCAGGAGAACCTGCTAAGTAAATGGAGAGAATGAAAAATAACACTATACATGATGTATGAAAACCAACCTAAGAGTATGGACCAAGAAAGAAAATACTAGAAGGAAAACTAAGCAGCAGCCTACCCTCAAGGGGAAAAGAGAAAATAAAAGAATAGGGGGGCTGTTACTCCTAGATCTTCTTCCACATCATCTCCCGATTAGAAGAGTGTGGAACCAAAATTTCAAACTCTGGAAAGGTAATGGCTTTGAAGGAGGAGCTAGGGAGGTGAATAAATGATAAAGTACAGCAGTAGCTTTAGCTGTCAATACGTTTCTTTGCTCTGGCATTGGCATTGTCAATACGATCTTTGTTGGTGTCAGCCTTTTCTGTGATCCGTTCTATTTGTCGATTTTGAGCCTCAATCTCATTGCCTATGCCCAGGGCCATGTTTTTTAGATTTCCTAGGATACTGCCCACTTGAGTCAGGTTCTCTTCTATTTCGTCTGCCCTGGCATCATTTGTTATACATTTAATGTATCAGCCGCTGGCTGCTGCTGTGGTTGCTTGCTGAGGCTGACCATTTGTCACTCGGCCTGGCTTCTTAGATACTACATTGCTAGCAGAGTTGTCTCCAACATCTCCCCATGTTGCCTTATAGGCTTTACTAGACTCAAAAGTTCTTTGTCCTATTACATGGGCATAGACAAAAGCCACAGCACTTGTTTAGTTCTGTTAAAGTCTTCTCTGCTTCTCTCATGTCTTTATTTGGTCCATGCCTTCTTCTCTGCATTTTAGTTGTTCCCCTTGTTCATCCGGCATAGTGATAGTCTTGATTCCTGCATCCTGAGACTCAGTGGCTCAACCCAGGATTCTCCTTGTACTTTCCAGAGACTCATCAGTAACCTGGTTAGCCCTCAGCTGAATTTCTTCTGCTAACAGATTATCCATGGTGAATTAAAACTCTTGATAGGTGCAGAAACTGAAATGTGGATATTCAAGCACTTCCAGCCACTCCTCTCCGGCCGCAGCAGCTCGGACACCCGCAAGCCAGACACCCAGCTGCGCTCCAGCTGCGCCCTTTTCGCGCCTGCACTCGCTGGACCTGCGCACCTGTGCACTTCTTCAATATATTTGTACAGACCTACATTAGAAGGTGATATCACTTGTCCTATTTCCTCCTCTCCTTGATAGTCAAGGATAGTTTTACTTTAATATCATGCATATGTTGAACATAAACTGGATATTTTAATATATAAAATGGAATTCTGACTAAAGGACAGTCTTTATTTTGAGCCACTCTTGAGTGCATTATGCAAAGAAATAATGATTTTACAATGATAATGATTCCAAAACTATGTTACAGCATAAGGACCCAATGATGGGAATACACTTCTAGAATATAAGTGATCACTGCTTTATATTAATCTATAAGCCACTGCTTATTAATGACCAGTATGTATTTTACTGGCTTCTAAAAGATAACATACTGAATATATGACATTAATATAGATTGCAAACTAATTGAACAAAAGAATACTTCGCTTTATATTTAATTTAAAAAAATTTTTAAAGATTTCTTTCCAAGAAACACTGCGTTGAGTAGATGGCTATTATATTAGGCATTAAAAATCTATAGAAAATACGTGTCTTCGGCTACTTCAACAATTAATACCAAAGTTAAAAAATCGAAATAGGGCTTCCCTGGTGGCGCAGTGCTTGGGAGTCCGCCTGCCAATGCAGGGGACATGGGTTCGTGCCCCAGTCCGGGAGGGTCCCACATGCCGCGGAGCGGCTGGGCCCGTGAGCCATGGCCACTGGGCCTGCGCGTCCGGAGCCTGTGCTCCGCAACGGAAGAGGCCACAACAATGAGAGGCCCGCGTACCACAAAAAAAAAAAAATCGAAATAGATTACAGGATTAGTCAAGTACAAAATGAAAAAAAATAATCTCCAGGCACCTTATGAGTTATATACCAAGTTGTGAACTTTCTGTCAGTCTATTGTATAAAGAATTTCTGGATTTCAACTGTGTTTTCAATAAGCAGCATGAATTTTTAGTTTTTTCTTGTCTTTCATTAGAGGCCAGAGTTCAGAAAAATATTTGATGCAAAAACCTTAGCATGTTCTTTATTTATAGTTAATACTATAGCACTTTATGGTTGAAGATAGTAAAAATCCAACCACCCTCTCTCCCTCAAAAGGTAGGTTAGTTATAGTTAGCCAAGAAAGTGATGTTCCATGAGGAAGAAATAGCATCTACAAAGGCAGAGAGGCAAGAAATAATTTGATATCTTTAAAGAAAATTCAATTATGTCAGAAAACCCAGGGAGCCTAGATTAGAGGGAAAAGAGACTAACGGCAGGCACATTAGTTAGGAGGCTACCAAAGTAATCAAGGAAAGAAATAAGAGCCTAAACTCAGAAATGGCAGTGCTCAAAATTCAAACAATTGAACTGCATCTTCACTGTGATTTTTCCCTATAGAAACATGTTTCTAACATAGCATGAAAATTCTAAAATGAACTTTATAGCTATAACCCCTGGAATCAGTCTGCCTGGGTTCATGTCCTAGTGACACCACTGATGGTGGAAACTTGAGTTCTTTAAACTTTCTGTGCCTTGGCCTTCACATCTGCAAAATGGGCTAATAATAGAACCTAACATCAAACAGTTTTTTCAAGGATTAATTGAGGTATTAAATATAAAACAGTGCCTGAGCAAGCTCTCAACAAATGTAGTAGCAACAAAAGAAACAGGAGCAGCTTACTACTACTAGCTCTACAATGATTATTTCAGGCGCAGAGGCGTACACGTCTGGTCCACGCTGCTAGCCAAGTCTTACAGGCAGATACTTATGATAGACACTACCCTGGTAAAGGGTATTTAAATGCAAACTTGTATTTATCTGCCTTAAAAATCTGAAAATTATTTTTAGATGCAGTTAACTTTCCATATGACCTTGAAAAACTGAAAATATTTATGTTCCTCTGATCGTGTAAGTAGACTGTGAATAATACAAGTCTCCTTCTAAGTAATATATGAGGTTATTTATAAGCTGCCTAAACCAAGACTATATGAACTAATAAATATTCAGTGTTGCCAGAAATCAAATTCCAAAACTTCAGAGGTCATTCCTATTGCAAAAGCAGTGATAGCCTGATTTAATGACTATCACCTCTCATATTTATGTGATAACTTGTTAGGTTCAATGAAGAACATGTTTAGAGCATGATTCTTGCCCTCTAGAGTTTTAGCCTAAGAAAGAATTTTACATACCACACACCTCAAAGACAACTTTATAAATAATATATATATATCAACTTAAAAGCATTACATTTTTGTTGCTTATTTTTATATGCAAATGTGAAAACTGGCTGTAGCACAATATACTTCTCCAGAAACAAGCTTATTAAAAACCGGTTATTTTAGTTTTTTAGATTCACAAAGTAGAAAAATGTGAATAAATATCAAAGATCAGAGGCTGTGCCTTGTGGTAGAAGCAGGTCAAATGCTTCAAATCTATAAAAGACAAAAACTGTAATGTTTCTGTAGGAATCTTATAATTCATTATGAAATCAAGTCACCAGGAAAAAACTTATCTTTGCTATTTCTAACCCAGCAGATTAGTCTTTTGGTTCTTTTTTTTTAATTTATTTTTTTTTATTGAAGTATAGTTGATTTACAGTGTTGTGTTAAAGTCTTTTGGTTCTTTTTCTTTGATGACTTAAACTAAGACAGGAAGTAATGGACTGGTTTTCCTCCGAGCTATACACCAGAAGGTAAAATCTTAAGTGAAAATACACACAGGGAATTAAGAATACTCTCAACCTTTTAACTAGCTCATTACTCTCTACAAAGTATTATTATGCTTCAAAATTGTCATTGTTCACAATATTCTCAAAGAATATATTTATATAAGACTATATAAATATACTATATAATATATATTTATATATTTATATATATTTACATAAGACTACTCTCCTAAGCCCACAAAAATTTTCATTTACAAAATTGTGGAATGTTAACCAGTAATAAAAACTGCAGGGCTTCCCTGGTGGCGCAGTGGTTGAGAGTCCGCCTGCCGATGCAGGGGACACGGGTTCGTGCCCTGGTCCAGGAAGATCCCACATGCCGCGGAGCGGCTGGGCCCGTGAGCCATGGCCACTGAGCCTGCGCGTCCGGAGCGTGTGCTCCGCAACGGGAGAGGCCACAACGGTGAGAGGCCCGCGTACCACACACACACACAAAAAAACCTGCAAACATATTTCTGCCACTAGTTGAAAATGTTAATACATACCAACAATAACATAAAACAGGAAGCCACGTTCCTCCACCATTCAGAGTAGAGCAAAGGAAGAAAATAATAACAAAGAGAAAGAAGGTGATGAGAATAGGCCTATAAAAATCCAGAAAGGAAACAACCTGGACCGAGCAGAGAAAAAGTTGAAGATTCATTCATTTATTCAATAAATATTTAATGAGTGCCTACTATGTGCCAGGACCTGTACTAGGTGCTGGATACACAAAGGTAAACAAAACATTCTTTATCTGTTGCCCTCAGTGTGGGACAGAGACATCAAATAACTAACATATGAATACATATATGTATAAATTATAAGTGGATATAGAGAAAAAGTAAAGGATACCATGGAAACCAAAAACTAAGACTTAATTTAGACCATAGGTAGAGAAACACCTCTATGAGAAAGAGATATTTAAGATAAGACCTAATGGTTGAGTTGGACAGTTGTAGAGAAGGGGGCAAGGTGCGTGGGCAAACAAAACAAAAATACAGAGTCCCTGAGGCAGGACAGAGCATGGCAGCTTCTGGGAACTAAATCAAGACCACTGTGACTAAAGCATAGTGGCTGAGCAAGGTGAGACCCAGATAACTGTTATACGGAAAACTGACTGAAGGGAGGGAAACGTGGAACAAGCAATAGCAGTTAGGAGTACTGCTACAGCCAGCCAAGAGGTGATGGAAGCTTGGACCACACTGTTGGGAGCAGAGACAAAAAGAAACGGGAAAAGTATTTTTCTTTCATTTAGAAGTGAAATTAAAAGACCTCTAAACAAAATAATTAAAATGTTCTTCCATCTTCTTTCTCTACTGTAGCACAAAGAATTACTAAAATGCTCTCCCAAAAATGCTCACTAAAATCTGTGAATACTAATTTGATATCACTCCTGTGATTGTGTTATACTATATGGCAAGTTGATCTTAAGAGAGGGAGATTATCTTGGTGGACCTGATCTAATCACATGAGCCCTTACAAGCATAGAGCTTTCTCTGACTGAGAAAGGGGAAGCCAGAGAGACTGAAGCATGAGGAAGCATGTGCCACTCTGCTGGTATGAAGACAGAAAGGGCCATACGAGAAGGAAAGTGGGTGGTTTCTATCAACAGATAATCAGCCCACCTCATCACCACCCCACAGCCAGCAAGGAAATGGGAACCTCAGATCTATAACAAAGATCTAGACTGTTAACAACCTGGATGGGCTGGGAAGTGGAGTCTTCCCCTGAGTCTCCAGATGAGAGTCCAGCCTGGCCAACACTTTGACTTCAGCCTTGACTCGAGACCTTAAGCAGAGAACCCAGCTGAACATTAAAAGACTTCTGACCTACAAAACTGTAAGATAATAAATGGATGTTGTTTTAAGCCACTAAGTTTCAGTAGCATGTTACACAGCAATAGAAAACTACCACACTATAAACTATGTGAGGAGAAATTAACAATTCGATAATCTAAATCTAAATCATATTATTCTCCGGACTTCCCTGGCAGTCCAGTGGTTATTAGGACTCTGCATTTCCACTGCAGGAGGCATGGGTTCAATCCCTGGTCATGGAACTAAGATTCTGCATGCCATACAGCATGGCCAAAATAAATAAATAAAAGCTCGTGTGTGTGTGTGTGTGTGTGTGTGTGTGTGTGTGTGTGTGTGTGTGTGTTTTTCTCTAGTCACAGAAAGAAATCTAGGAAAAACAAATTCAGCTTGCTATTTCTCTAAAGGCTAGATAAATATGAATTGGGTGGAGTGAGCATCCATTTAAATATGAGTTTGAGGGACTTTCCTGGTGGCACAGTGAATAAGACTCCGCGCCCCCAATACAGGAGGCCTGGATTCAATCCTTGGTCAGGGAACTAGATCTCACATGCATGCCACAACTAACATTTGCATACCTCAACTAAGTAGCCAGTGAGCTGCAACTAAGGAGCCCTGGAGCTGCAAGTAAGGAGGCTGCCTGCCACAACTAAGACCCGAGGCAACCAAATAAATAAATAAATATTAAATAAATAAATGAATATGACTTTGAAATTAAATGTCAGATATGTGTTACAGAATTAAAGTTTTTGTAATTAAATCTAAACCTGTGCCATTCAATATGGTAGCCACTAGCCGCAAGTGGCTACTGAATATTTTAAATGGGATATTCCAATTGAGATCTGCTTTACGTGTAAGATACAAACAGGATTTTGAAAACTGCTATAAAAAATGAAAAATATCTCAATAATATTTTAATACTGATCACATGTTTAAATGCTAACATATTTAGATACACTGGGTTAAATAAAATAAATTATTAAACTAAATTCACTTTCCATTTTTAAAATGTGGTTAATAGAAAATTTTAAGTTATATATGTGGCTCAATTATGTTTCTATTGGACAGCACTGGTCTAGACTTTTAGGCAAATGTCCTCCTCCAAAATGCCCTAAACCAAGACCACAGTCACCTATAAGTATTCTCCTCTTTCCAACGGAGTTCAGTGGCATTAATGGCACACAGCTGTGTAGAAATACAACACAAGCAGTACTGCAATTCAAATATTAGTGAGAACATGGAGAAACCAGACCTCTCATCCAGTGCTGTTGGACAAAGTTATCTGTCAATATCTAACAAAGCAAAAGTGTATGTAACTTCAATCTGACAATTCCATTTCTAGGTATATACTCAAGAAATCTATGAACACATGCACAAGGAGACATGTCCAAACTGTAGAATTATTTGTAGAGCAGAGAATACCAGCTGTCCACCAAAGTTATGTGGTTTTTTTTTACGTAGTATGAAGTTGTTTCTTAACTGCCAAGCCAGTGACTACATTTCCCAGTCTTGTTTGCTGGGAACTGTGGGCCCCAGGTGGTGTCACGTGACTGGAATTCTAGTCAATGGAAAGTGAACAAAATTATATATGCCACTTCCAAGGACTGGCCCCTAAAAACCTCCAATACCATTCTCCACTCTTATGTTTGCTGGATATATTTTGATGCCTAGAGCAACCTTGGAAACCACAAATTGAAGACGACAGACTCTCTATTAGCCTGAGTCCCTTAATCACTCCATAGAACACAGCACTGAAGGTACTCTATGAGCAAGAAATAAACTAACATTATGTTAAGCTTTTGAGATTTCAGGATTTACCCACTAGAGCAGCTATTTTTAACCATTATAGTGCATAACATGCAAAAATTAGAAACAACTCAACTGTCCATCAATAGGAAACTGGATAAATAAAATACACTCATATAGAATGCTATATAGTAGCTAAAATGAAAAAACTATATCTATGTGTATCAATATGAATAAATCGTTTTTAAAAAGGTCAGTCTCAAGATAGCTACTTATGAAAACAAAAACAAAAAAAGCCCACCATATACTGACCATACAAATATGTGTGTAGTAAAAATATAAAAATATAGAGCAGAAAGATACATTCCCCAAACTCCCAGATTACCTCTGGAAAGAAAGAAAAGGGAATGAGTTCATAGAAGACAGTGACAACAAAGTCTTCAGTTCCTTATGAAATGTTTTATTTCCTTAAAATAATCTTAAACAATTTGTTGAAACTGAATGGTGGGTATATGGATATTTTTATTATTTTCTGTTATTCTCTAAATGTTTAAATCATTTCATAACACCAATAATCTTTTTCTTATATATAGCTGCTTAGAGAGTAAACTAGTAAAACCTTGTTAGAAGACACTTAAAAACTATGTACCGGGTTTCCCTGGTGGCGCAGTGGTTGAGAGTCCGCCTGCCAGTGCAGAGGATACGGGTTCGTGCCCCGGTCCGGGAGGATCCCGCGTGCCGCGGAGCGGCTGGGCCCGTGAGCCATGGCCGCTGGGCCTGTGCGTCTGGAGCATGTGCTCCGCAACGGGAGGGGCCACAGCAGTGAGAGGCCCGCATACCGCTAAAAAAAAAAAAAAA
>NW_020174560.1:4587675-4597980 GCF_003031525.2 Neophocaena asiaeorientalis asiaeorientalis | reverse complement strand
CCCACAAAACCCCAAAAAAAAAAAAAAAAAAAAAAAAAAAAAAAACTATGTACCAAAAGCCTTAAATATGTGAATGTATTTAATGTAATCCCAACACTATATACTATATATAAATACACTCTAAGAAAACCAAAGGTGTGCTCAAAGGATGACCATCAAAATATTCTTAGAGCAACCAAAAATTGGTAACACCTAAAATGTTTAACAGAATTGTGATCAAAATACTGTGTATTCATTTAAAAATTACACAGAATATAAATAATGGGAGGTAGGGTGAGATGTGTGAAGATATAGATGAAAAAAGATTGGCCACAAATTGATCATTGCTGAGGTTGGGTGGTAAGGACACTATTTTTTATATACTTTAAACCTCCTATAATAAAAAGTTTTAAAAATATGAGAATCGCAAAATTTACTAAGTTTTTTAAAAAGCAGTTTAAAGTAGTAAGAATAATATCTTATTTTTAATCTCTTGGCTCATTCATTGGATCAGCAAATATTTATTGTGTGTTGTATATGTCCCTGTCATTACTGACCTAGGGATGTGATGGCAAACATGTAGCTTATAATCTAATGCAACTGTCTCCAAACACTTGCTCAAGCACTCTATCAAAAAAATTTGGAGGAACCATAAACAAGACGAAAAGACAACCCTCAGAATGAGAGAAAATATTTGCAAATGAAGCAAATGACAAAGGATTAATCTCTAAAATTTACAAGCAGCTCATGCAGCTCAATATCAAAAAAACAAACAACCCAATCCAAAAATGGGCAGAAGACCTAAATAGACACTTCTCCAAAGAAGACATACAGATTGCTAACGGACACATGAAAGGATGCTCAACATCACTAATCATTAGAGAAACGCAAATCAAAACTACAGTGAGGTAACACCTCATACCAGTCAGAATGTCCATCATCAAAAAATCTAGAAACAATAAATGCTGGAGAGGGTGTGGAGAAAAGGGAACCCTCTTGCACTATTGGTGGGAATGTAAATTGATACAGCCACTATCGAGAACAGTATGGAGGTTCCTTAAAAAACTAAAAACAGAACTACCATACGACCCAGCAATCCCACTACTGGGCATATACCCTGAGAAAATGATAACTCAAGAGGAGTCATGGGGCTTCCCTGGTGGCGCTATCAGCTCGGTGCTTTGTGACCACCGAGAGGGGTGGGATAGGGAGGGTGGGAGGGAGACGCAAGAGGGAGGAGATATGGGGATATATGTATATGTATAGCTGATTCACTTTGTTATACAGCAGAAACTAATACAATGTAAAGCAATTAGACTCCAATAAAGATGTTAAAAAAAAAAAGAATAAAAAAAAAATTTGGAGCATCATGAATACCCCCACCCCAAATGTAGGTACACATTTCTCATGTGTGTATATATACAAATACAAATTCCATACACACACACCCATGCATACACACCACTCTCACCAGCAATATACTAGTATTTCTTTGAGTAAGCTGTATTCCACATAATCTACTTAATAGTTCCATTTTTGTGGATTTCTCATCAAATATAATCACCTTTAAAAAAATCTAATATAAGTAAAGATGGGAGAAATATAGGCTCTTAAGTTTTGTTCCTTTTTACATTTGCATTACAAATATTATGTTCAACCCATGATTTCTTTGCAGGAATCTTTTTTTTTTCATTTTAAACAAGAAGTTTATTTAAACTTGACTTGAAGGGAAAACCACCTAGGATTCATTTCTTTTAGAGTAATTTATCCCTACTTAAAGACAGATTGTAACATGTAACAGCTATATACAAAGAAGTTGTAAAACTGTCCTTTGTTTTACAATGATAAATGAAAAACATTAAAATTCTCCAATCGAACAAGGTATGCAAGAATTTTGATGTTGTTCTTTTTTTGTTAAACAGTGAGAGCAAAATAACTTACTGGAATATAAAGATAAGAGCTGATGAGCATGACACTAATGGAGAAAAGGGGGTATCTTCACAGAACCAGTATTTTTCCCCATTCCATCTCCATCTGATGTCGATCAAAACATATCATTGGCCATTTACTTTAAAAAATGCAATATGCTTGTACACCATTTACTTTATGTACAATAAAGGAATGGAGAAGGGGAAAATGAAAGAATAGAGAAACTATGTAACAGGAGTCAGGATGTGATGGAACCAAATTGCAGTTTTCTAATTGAGAATGTCTTCTTGGTCTGGAGGAACAATTCTGGAGTAAAGTAGCAGGTTCCCTTTTTAGTAGATACCTCCTGTCTGCTGCTGCAACACATCTATTGTATCTTCATCCTCCATTTTCAACTGTGCAGGTGTGTCTGTTTCACTGATTGGCTGCCCATCAAATCCGAATCTGATCTGCCTCATTGACAAACCCTGTTGTTCACAATAGGCTCTCATTAGTTTACTAAGTGGCGCATGCCTCTTAATCTTAAACTGCACCACAGAACCATCCTGCCTCATCGAATTATTATGATCGTTGTTGTCAGTCTTGACTCCTTCCTTGGGCTTTTCGTCAGCCGTGGCGAGCAACAGTCTCCTCAGGAACACTTCACGAATTTGTGTGTCATCTTTGTGCAGGGCCATGCTAATCTTCTGTATCCTTCCAATTTCAGTGTATGTGCTGTCAAAGCGAGCACTTTGCAGGAATCTTTAAAGTCAATTGTCTATTTTGTAAGGGCTAATTTTTTTAAAACCAGTAAATATAATCAATGAATCAATTTAATCAGAGCAGGTAAACTGAAATAATTCATAATGTTCTGAAAATTGGAGTAAGGGTGCCACTTCAACTCTTCTAAGCTAAGAAACTTGCACTTCATCAGGATACCTCATTTACCATGTCTGACATGAAGTCAGTTGTCATACAGAACAAGCTGCCAACCTCAATCAATATATCAAGTATTACTAGCACCTAACTTCATTATTTTTTTTGGCCACACCGTGTGTCTCGCAGGATATCTTAGCTCCCCCACCAGGGACTCAACCCAGGCCACGGCAGTGAAAGTACTGAGTCCTAACCACTGGTCAGCCAGGGAATTCCCTTAAGTTCATATTTTGTATACAAGGAAAAAGATTTTAATATTTTATTCCTTCACTGAAATGGATTATTTTGGGTACACATTATTTTGAAGACCATTAGTCAAGTAAAAGATATTCGTGGACAAAAAAATAATAAACAAGTGCTACAAAAGGAATAAGCACTGGGTATTCTGTAAGAGGATGTGGAAAAGACACCTAACTCATTTTGAGTGTGAGGTTGGTGAACAAAGGAAGTGATGTTAGATGGAGACCTAAAGAATGGGTAAGAGATTGGACTGGGTGAGGTGAGGGTGGGATAGCATGGTAGATCAAGAAGAAGGAATAGTATGTTATGTCCAAAGGTGCAGAGGTAAGAGCAAACACAACACATTCAAACTAATATATTAATAGTCTAAAACAGCTGAAGTGTAGCTTCTAGAGGTGGGATGGACTGGGTGGATAGTGATTCAGGGATGAAGCTGATAAGATTACAAAGCTTTGCTTGGATTTTATCTGGAGGGCAATGGAGAAATAGGTGATGAAGGTGTACAGTAAATAATTGGCTTTGCCTAAAGAGAGGTCTGGCCTTTGTCCTCAGCTCCTGGGAGTAACCTCTAAATCCCTATTTCTAAAGTAATAGGATTGTCTTTGTTATTCAGGTGGGCCCCTTGGATCACATGGTATCAGCCTGAGGGGAGACTGGAAACTAAGTTCAACCATGTGAGCAATCAATCAGTAAGTCCCAATAAAAACTCTGGACACTGCAGCTCAGGTGAGCTTCTTGGGTTGGCAATACTCCATGAGAGAGAAACACATTGCTGAGGACAATGGAAGCTTCACATTTGAAACCCTTCTAGATAGCACCTCATGCATCCCTTCCTTTGGCTGGTTCTAATTTGTATCTTTTCCTTATAATGAACCATAATCCATTAATATAATAGCTTTCAGCAAGTTCTTTCTAGTGAATTATCAAATCTGGAGGTGTTTTTGAGAAACCCCAAACTTACAGTCAGTGTCAG
Source organism: Neophocaena asiaeorientalis asiaeorientalis (assembly GCF_003031525.2). NCBI lineage: Eukaryota > Metazoa > Chordata > Mammalia > Artiodactyla > Phocoenidae > Neophocaena > Neophocaena asiaeorientalis. The sequence goes on along the minus strand of NW_020174560.1, from coordinate 4,593,944 downwards.
AAGTGAGGGTGGTCTTGTGTGGACTCTTCCCTCTAACTTTGTATTTAGACCCTAACTCCTTGCAAACTTCTGCCTCAGGCAGACCTGGCTTTCTGGAGGACTGTGCCTTTGACCTCACAGTTTGGCTAACTCCAGGGAAAGAGTAAAAATGTTTAAGCAGTGGGTGATAATTAGTCAATCTACATAATCTAGACTCTAGAGGAATCACTTTGGCTACACTGGGGAGAATATATTGGAGAAGAGTAAGACTGGGAAGAGATGACAATAACAGTGGGGATGGTGAAGGACATATTTATGAGATAGTTATAAGGCAAAATTTGACTGAATGTGAGGGTGAGAGAAGGAGAAATCAGGGATGAACCCACCAAAAAGAGAATTAGGTTTTAGTTTTGTCTTCTGCAGGAGAGAGAGAGGGAGTTGGAGGATTAAATTCAGTTTTGGACAGTTTGAGAAGATACTTAGACATCTAGATAGAGCCATTCAATTAGCAGTCAAAGCAGGGACGGAGACAGTCTGGAGCCATTAGCATAACTACAATAACCAAAATCATGGGAGAGATTGATGTTGACTATAGACAAATAAGTCAACTGCACTTGAAAAGGCCAAGGACCAGGACTTCCCTGGTGGCGCAGTAGATAAGACTCCGCACTCCCAATGCAGGGGGCCCGGGTTCCATCCTTGGTCAGGGAACTAGACCCCACATGCATGCCGCAACCAAGAGTTCACATGCCACAACTAAGGTGCCTGCATGCCGCAACTAAGGAGCCCACTTGCCACAAGTAAGGAGCTGGCAAGCTGCAACTAAGAAGCCCAAGTGCCACAACTAAGGAGCCCGCCTGCTGCAACTAAGAGCCAGTGCAACCAAATACATAAATATTTTTAAAAAAAAAAAGAAAGAAAGAAAAGACCAAGGACCAAATACCAATATAAAAGGGTTAGGCAGAGTATTAAAAGCTCACAGAGAAGTGGCAGCCTGAGAGGTAGAAGAAAAACCTGAAAAGTATGGCTTATATTGAATGGTTGGTATTTATTTTCTTCTTTTTGCTACTTCTTACTACTTTTTAATAAGAAAAAAAGGTACTCTAAATGAGTAGTATAACTTGCATCCATGTATTTTTCCATATATATACATAGACAAAGCTTAATGGTTTTCTAACCTATCTCAAAGTCATTAATGAGTCACATAACTCAATATAACTGAATTATTAGTATCTATAAACAATGATTTTCTTTTCCAAGCCATTTTTAAAGTGCCCACCTTCATTAGTACTGTAAACCTTCTGTAAGTACTCAACTTTGTCAGGCTGCTGGGACATTTGTCTTCCCCCTTGAGAAGTCCAACCCAGACTAAATGAATAACTGAGGAAAAAACTGCTCTAAAAATGTAATGACATATAGCTCTAATAAAGACTTCAGAGTATTTGTTTCTTCTGGGTTAAAACAAATAGATTTATCCCCAGTAAAATATAGAGAAACAGAATACAGTATTGACCCATGTAGCCTAGCCAAAGTTATTCATATCTGCTACAAGATCAGCTGTAAATTTTATTGGCAAATTATTTCAAAGCTATAAAATATCTCACCTCCACCTTTTCAAAGAGATTCATTAACCTCAGAAATCCTAATATTATATCATTAGAAAGTATTTATTTTAATCTCTTGGGGGGCATTTTAGTTTAAAGGAGTAAAGGAGATAATTTTTATACTAACAACTAAAGGTTCCAAATCATTGGAATATTTTATTGACAAGTAATAGACTAATTCAGTGATACAGTTCTAAAGTATTGCATGAATTTATTATTGATTTTTAAGGTTTAATTAGTTGAAACAAAATTGTTTAAACGGTCCTTTAAAAAAAGTATTTAGGGGGGCTCCCTGGTGTCACAGTGGTTAAGAATCTGCCTGCCAATGCAGGGGACACAGGTTCGAGCCCTGGTCTGGGGAGATCCCATATGCCACAGAGCAACGAAGGCCGTGTGCCACAATTACTGAGCCTGCGCTCTAGAGCCCGCGGGCCACAACTACTGAAGCCTGCGCACCTAGAGCCCGTGTGCCTAGAGCCCGTGCTCTACAACAAGAGAAGCCACCGCATGAGAAGCCCGCGCATCACAACGAAGAGTAGCCCCCGCTCACAGCAACTAGAGAAAGCCCAGGCACAGCAACGAAGACCCAACGCAGCCAAAAATAAATAAAATTTTTTTTAAAAAGTATTTATAGTCCACAACAGACATCTTTCTCATCCAAGGGGATTTTTACCATTTTGAATCATTTTTCTTTCAAAATGTTACATGTTTATATCTAGCAGAGAAATACCTAAGTACATATTTCCTATTTTGAAGCCTAACGGCAAAATTCTATCCCAAACACTGAAAAACTTTTAAGTTGCTAATTATAACCATATTTTGTCCATTTAAACCTTGATCCTTTACTTATCTAAGTAACTGCTTATCTCAAGCTAATCCTAAACTTTGTGTTTACCAAAATGAAGAATGATAAATATATCTGCTGTTCTTATTCTAAAAACTCTGAGAGAAGCAAAATAGTGAGAAAAACATTCACTATATTTTTAAAAGTAAAATTTCAGCCAGTGTATACATACAGTATTGAGAAGGTAAGCACCCTTTTTTTCTTCAGCAAACCTCAGTCTGTTTAGCAGTTTCATACTGTATATTTCTAAAATACTAACAAAAAAAAACACGCTACAGACTTATGAAACTTATTATGCGCAGTGTTATTTTCTTCTTACATTAGTCCCAACTGTGAAATTGGTGAATATATATTTCAGGTAACTTCATTTAAGAATTTTAGCACTATTTGACAAGCATGACAGAGCTTTTAAAGAATATTAAGAATTCCCAAAATAAACAGAGTGGGTATTTGAGAAAATATTTTGGGAAGAAAAAATCTTCACCTTCTCCAAATTAGCAATTCCAACATATCCCTAATCAGAATTATTTCAAAGTATTTCCTAGGAAATTTGACAACCCAACATTTCAAATATGTTGGAGAGCTCTGAGGTTCAGAGATTATGGAAATGTTGGAATCATTTGTACATAATTTGTCATTTCTGAATCTGGATCCTCAGTTCTCTCATCTGTAAAATAAAGCGAACAGGAAAATGATCTATCTCTCCAATGTTCCAGTCTCGATTCTTGTGGCTAAGTGATACGATTTTCCTTTATAAATAATAAAATAAAAAATAAAAGCATTAAAAGTATGTGTTTTTAAACTGTGAGACTTTGGGGTTTGTTTGTTTGTTTTTAATCTGTTAAGGACCTTGAAGATACTTTACATAAACAAGCCAGCCATTTTATATCTGAATAAAAATAGGTTAATAGCTTCTGCACAAAACAGTATACATGATGAAATCTCTGATTTAAGGTGAAATAATGTTTTCCAACTTTAATTTTGCTAGTTTTACTTCAAATCTAAACTTCTGCTCTCAATTAGATGGCCATTTTATAATTTAAATACTTTTCTAGTTTATACATGTATTGAAAATCTTGCTTCCTTTCCATGTGGAAAAACACACATCTACTTACCATCATCTTTATATAGATTTCATTTTTTAAAAAACTTTGAATGCCACATGTTCAAAGTTGTTCTAAAGTAATGACTTTTTTTAAAAATGGACCTTCTCTAATATTTAAATGTGTGTTTCTTTAATTCTGCAACTGCATTTGTAAAGGTAAGAACTGTCAAAATAGAATTAGTCTGATGCTGAGATATATCCTTCCACTTTGGTAAACATTTCCATTTTATTTTAAGCAGGAAGTCTTAAGTGTCTTTATATAGTATTAAAAATGACATTTCATACGCCCTTTTCTATGATACTTTACAAACACTAGGAAGAAATACTCTAAGATGTTAATACTGTTTATATCTGGGTAGTGGTATTACATGCCATTTTATCTTTTACATTTCCCCAAAAGCATTATTACTTTGGTAACCAGATAGTATTTTAAAATTAAATTTTAAATAGAGTATAAAGTGTGGGACATCAACACAGTCCACTGCTACAGCAGACATTTAAATACTTTTTCCCTCCTGACAAGCCTCTGTTTTAACAGGAAGAGTGATTTGATCAGGTGTCTGTTAGGTTGGATAAAGACAAAACATTTACTTTCCAGGTCCTTCTCTTAATCTAAGTTTTTGAGAAGATCCAAGAAGTGAATTTAACTGCAATGAATCTTGCAGTAGTAAACTTTCTGAGGGGTACAGAGTAACACCTTTCATTACAACCATCAGCAGAATAGGGAAAGACTCCCCAGGTTTACCAGTGTTCTCGGAAACTTGTTCGTATTCTCCTTTGTCATCATTTCAGAACAATTCCATTTAGAAAGAAAAGCAATTGTAAACTTTCTATTTCAAGCCCATAAAAACTGGGATGAAAGGAAAAGCCTTGACCTTTCTATTTTAGACTTTCATCTGTGTAGCTGAGCCACCTGCTTTCTCTCCCTACCCCATCTACTTAATGCACTGAAAATACTGCACCTAATTGCAATTTTATCAAACCAGCCAGACTTTTCCACTTTAACGAATTACAACTGTCTTTCACCTGAAGGCTCGCATGCAAAATTTTGCTCACTCGTCCCTCCCAATTCCTTCCCACCTCCCTCAACTGTGAGTTATCAAATGTCGTTAGACGAAGATACTAGGCTTCCATGTATTAAGCCATCTACACTTTCAACACCGAGAGCCCGACAGAAAATCTACTCCAGTCTCTCCTCCTGTGGATCTGGGGCTGGGATTATCATCTTTGTTGCGGTTACGCAGGAGGCACCTAGCAGCTCTGCCTAGAAAGGAGTCGCGTTCTCTCCGCCGCCAAACAACACGGGACTCAGGCTGGGAAAAGACAGACCCGGGTGGGAAGAAACCTCCAGGAGGAAGAAGAGAGCTGGGAAGAGGGAGCTCTCAATACTGGAAGGAAGGACCTTCCAAGGCACGAAGGGGAAAGGGTGTGTGAAGTGGAGCAAGAAGTGGGCGGCAGGGGAGAAGCGGGAAGCAGGGGACGGGGCCCGGCGGAAGGGCGCGGGGGGCGGCTCCCGGGCCGGGCAGGAGGCGCGGGGGCCGCGGCTGGCGTGGGCAGCTCGCAGACAACAGCCCAAGTCCGATTTTTTGGGCATGAAGAGCGGAAAGAGCAGTTTGAGGGGCCGAGGGAGTCGCGTCGAGGCCGGCGCGGCGGGGACAGCGGGCCCACCCCCAACCAAGCCCCGCTACTTAACTATTTGTAGAGCTGCTGCAGGCACAGGTCCAGGCTCTCGCCCTCCACCTCCTCGCGGGTGATGCGCTCCGACAGCGGCCGCGGGAGCGGGGGCAGCGGCGGCAGCTGGGGCTGCGGCGGCAGTGGCACGGCCGACTGCCCCCGGGCTGCCGCCGCCTCTTCCTCCTCGCCCTCCGCCGCCACCACCTCCTCCTCGGGCTCGGGGTCTTGCTCCTGCTCTTGCTCCCCCTCCTCCGTCGCGGCTACAGTGGCCGCCTCCTCCCCGGGTTCCTCAACCGAAGCCTCGGGCGCCTCAGCCGCTACCAGTTCGGGCTCGGGCTCCGACTCGGGTTCGGGTTCCGGCTCGGGCTCGCCGCCGCCGCACGGTCCGCGAAACTCGCCCAAGAATAGCTCCAGGAAGCGCCGGTAAGTTTTCTCCTCGGGGCTGCAGCCGGCCATCGCTGCTCATGCCCCGGAGCCGACCGGGAAGTGGGTGGGGGAAGCCCAGGAAGGGGAGGGGGCTGCTCGCGAGCCTCGGGATCCTGCAAGGGCGGTTAACTGCCGCACCGGCACGAGCGATCAGCACTAGGTTGGTCGGAGAGGGCTCCCGCAGGCGTGCGCGTCGCCGAGCCCGGACGTGCGCGGCCCGGGGGCGGGGGCGGAGCGCGCTGCCCCTCTCTGGTCTGGAGGGAAAGTTGGTCGCGGGCGCGCGCGCGGGGTCCAGCGACGGCCCACCCTCTAGCCCTACGAAGAGCTCAGCCCACGCTGCCTAGAGACTGTCGCCATGGCAACCGGCTCTAATTAAGAATTTCAGGTTCCCTCCCGTCGAGTCCGCGGAGTCGAAAGGGCACTCGACTTGTCCCCTCTCCAACTCTGAATGTCTTCATTGTATGGATATCCTAACCTCAAGTGGGTAAGACCGAACGAAGACATCTCCAGGTCTAGCTGTTGGTTCCCACTTGGATTCAGTTTTCCTTATCTGTCCTGCCTTGCTTTAGGGTGCTTATCTGTTGAAAGATACCACAGTGTGAACACCTTTTGTTGTTGATGAAAATAATTTAATAGT
>NW_020174560.1:4552543-4587581 GCF_003031525.2 Neophocaena asiaeorientalis asiaeorientalis | reverse complement strand
CCTACCATTTGGTAGTTTCCTTTGCCTACATTCTCTCATTTGATTCTGTGAAGAAAGTGGTGTTATCCTCATTTCTCAAAAAGAGGAAACAGGATTAAGTACACTCCTTTTTTTTTTTTAATATTTATTTATTTATTTGGCTGCCCGGTCGCGTGCAGGATCTTTTAGTTGCGGCAGGTGGGGTGGAACCCGGGCCCCCTGCATTGGGAGCACGAAGTCTTAGCCACTGGACCACCAGGGAAGTCCCTAAGTACATTTCCTCTTTTCAAGGTGTCAAAGCTACTAGCCGTGGCATTGGAATTAAAACCCAGGTTGTAAGCTTCCAAAGCCTGTCTAGACCCTTTTTCCTGTACTCTGCTCTGCCTCTGAAGATTCCACAGTGTAATAATACGTCTATAAAGCCTGATTTTTAAAGGGCTTTATAGTTTACGAGTCATTTTCATCCCTTTAATCCTTACAATAGTGCCTCAAGTTAGAAGATACTACCATGATTCCATTTTATAGATGAGAAAACTGAGACTTAAATACATTGTGACTTTGCTCAAGGTCACACACAAGTGATGTAACAAGGACTAAATCCAGGTCTTTCCACTGCAAAGCCATCAGTTTTCCAGCACACCAAGACACCCTTCTTTAGTGTCTGTGTAATATATATTAGACTTTATCACATAATATGTATTTTTTGGTACATTTTGTTTGCTCTTCTTCCCCATCCCCCTGAGCCTTTTTCTTTTGTAGATTGAAACTGAAAGAACTTTAAATTATTCTAATTTTTTTACCAAACTACACACAAACCTACTATCTTTAAGCCTTACTGAGGGGGGTGGGAGAGGGAGAAGCTGTGTTGCTATACAGCTGTATACATGACAGCATCATTACTGCATACTGCCATGTCCACGGCAACATACAATTCAGCAAAAATATAGTGATTCTTTCTCTACTGTGAAAAACATGTTCACAAAATATCCACCCCATCCTCTCCATTTATTGTTTCTGGGTTTCAGTTGGATTTAGGGTCTGAAATACCATTTCTAGTCAGTTATTAATGGCAGAAGGAGTCTCCCTGCCAACTGTTTTCATATAATACTGTATTCTAAATCCCTGACGTGATACCGTTATTTTAAGAGTAAATGGGTTGATCTCACTAATGTACATTATGGCATCATGTAAAATAGACATCCATTCTCTCCTAGCTTGAGACTAATTAATACACGATAGAAAGCGTATAGTGAGTAATGCATATGAGTCCTCTGTAACTACTTATTTTTGTCTCAAAAGTAAATGGAAAGACCTAATAAATAAGTCTGTTTCCAGACAAGCTAAATGTATTTATACGTGTTTTGTTTAAAACATCACCAGTGTAGAGCAACTCCTTTATGAGATGCCAAGAAAGTCTCTAAATTCCTCATTTGTCTTTGTTTTCAATCCACCTGTTCATTTCCGTTTCAGAATGTCTAGAAAAGGTTGACAAAACTTATAAGGCTGCAAAACATCAAAATGTCCACAATTTTACATTCCAACAACTATTTAATATCTCAGAATTAGACATGATGACATTTAGTTCAAGAGTACATAGCTGCCAACTGTAACAATTCAAATCAAGCTACACCTTCCTATTTTGTAATGTAGTTGCCCCCCCTCACCTAGATGACATTCATTTGTGACATTAATTTATGACTCAACCCACATATCAAAGGGAAGTGTTATATGTTGGGGAAACATTACTACTAAAAGAAAAAGGCTACACCTCCACATTACTATAAATGAGAGGTGTGTTTGCTTAGTTTAATAAAGATATTTCTTTACAAAAGATCAGTATGGATCCTATTGCATCCATTTGACAGAGTAGCTTTGCCAGAAGGTTGCTGACAGCAGTGCTGGGATCTCAGAGCAGCTGTGTAAGATGATTTTGCCATCGTCAAGAAGTCTTTTTAGTCATTATTTTGCATTGCTTTACTTTCCTCTTCAGTTCCTCTCCTCTTATACTTCCCTAATCCCCTTTCTTGCTGTCTATTTTAAAATATTGAGCTATAAAAAACATATGTATTAAGTGTTTTTAATTTTTTTAAGTTTTTTTTTTTTTGAGATTTGTCGTAAGAATTGTTCTCCCTCTAACCCTTAGCTCTTTGGAGGAAATGCACATGTTCTTTCATGGACATTCATTGTAATGATGATATTTATAATATTAAAGAGGGGAATTCCCTGGTGGTCCAGTGACTGGGACTCAGTGCTTTCACTGCCAAGGGCCCAGGCTCAATCCCTGGTCAGGGAACTAAGATCCCACAAGCCGCACAGTGCGGCCAAAAGAATAAAAATTTAAAAAATAAAAAAGATTAAAGAGAATTGTTGAGTTGGGCAGTTTCTTATATGACCCAGTAATCCCTCTCCCAAATATTTACCCACAAGAAATGAAAACATATCCACCAAACACATACACAGATACACATCACCAAAAAAACCTTGTATATAAATTTTTTCAATAACTTTATTTTATTCATAACAGCTCAAACTTGGAAATAACCCAGATGTCCATCAGTAGATGAACGGATAAACAAATTATAGTATATTCATACAATGGAATACAACTCAGCAAAAAAAAAAAATCAGCTACTGATAAACACAAAAACGTGGGTGAATCTCAAAAACATGCTGAGTAAAAACAATCCAGGCGCAGAAGAGTACATACTCCATGATTCCATTTATATGAAATTCTAGAATAGGCAAAACTATAGTAACAAAAATCAGATTAGTGATTGCCTAGGACTGATGTGGGGTGGATGATTCATGGCAAAGGATTAAGACAGAATTTTGTGGGGGTGATTAGAATGTTTGATATCTTGACTGGGTGGTTATATAGGTGTATTTGTCAAAAATAATCAAAGTGTACATTTTAAATAAGTGTATTGTATGTAAATTATACCTCAATAAAGTTGATTTTTAAAGTTAAAAAGAATTGATTACTGTTTAGTCTTTTTGTTCTCATATCCATTCCTTCTCCTACCTTGCTCTCCTCTGTATTGTAGAGATACTGACTCTTTCAAGCTGCATTCACCAGGTTCCTTGACAGCTGACTTCCAGCTGAGATTTGCCCAGTGGGTGACATCGGCAGGAAATTGGAAGATGGAAGGAAAGGAAAAAAGCCAAGATATTTCTTCCCTGTCCCCTACCTCAGTCCTAATGCTTGCTGCATCTCCTTTATAGCTTTGCTCCCTCTGAACCTGTCCATTGGAATTCCAGCTTTTGTCTGTGACACCAGTCCATGAGCTCCAGAAACATCATCTTCTTCCATTTGTCCATCAGCCTAGAGATGGTAGCTGGTTTTAGCTTCCTAATCTTGCCTGCTATGGACTGAATATTTGTGTTCTCCAAAAATTCATGTGTTTAAATCTAAACCCCCAAAGTGAAGGTATTAGGAGGTGGGGCCTTTGGGAAGTGATTAGGTTATGAGGGCACAGCCCTCATGAATGGGATTAGTGCCATTAAAGATGAGGTCCAAAAAAAAAAAAAAAAAAAGATGAGGTCCAACCACCTAGAGGGGTGGGATAGGGAGGGTGGGAGGGAGGGAGACACAAGAGGGAAGAGATATGGGGATATATGCGTATGTATAGCTGATTCACTTTATTGTAAAGCAAAAACTAACACACCATTGTAAAGCAATTATACTCCAATAAAGATGTTAAAAAAAAAAAAAAGATGTCCAAGAGAGACCCCTCTCCTTTCTAAATGTGAGAACACAGTAAAAAGACTGCTGTCTGTGCCAGACACTGAATCTGCCAGAACACTGTTCATGGAACTCCTCGCCTCCAGAACTGTGAGAAATAAATTCCTGTTGTTTATAAGCCACCATATTTATGTTTTTTTTGTTTTAGCAGCCCAACCAGACTAAGACACTGCCTCACCTTCCCCTTTTGGCTTTTTAGCTCTTCTATCACTTGTGTAACCAATTTCCTGTATTCTATTCCCTCTGTTTTCTTAACTGGATCTCAATTGATACAATAACAAATAATACTTTAAAGAATGATAAAATATATATATAAAAGAACTATAAATGGACCAAGCTGACATTAAAGCAAGTTTAGGTCTTCAAAGTTACTACTCGAACACTGAGTTTACTTAAAGTCAGCAGTAAATGATTTCCTGGAATTAAAAATCATGAATAGGCTGCTAGTGGTTCAAGGGTAAGGAGGGAAAGATGAATAGGTAGAACATGGGATTTTTAGGGAAGCAAAGACTATTCTGTATGATACTACAATGGTGGATACAAATCATTAGACATTTGTCAAAAGCCATAGAACATACAACACAGAGTGATTCCTAGTGTAAACTATGTACTTTGGTTAATAATAATGTATCAATATTGGCTCATCAGTTGTAACAAATGTACCTCACTAGTGTAAGATGTTAATAATTGGGGAAACTGTGAGAGGGACTTACATATATCTCCGGTCTAGTGCCTAGGCAAATGTTTAAGGCTAGGCCTAATGACGAATGTTATATTGCAAATATAAAACTGTGTAATTTCTCATTCATATTTTTTCAATTGATGGAACGATAACTAATATATAAGTACTTTTTAAGATATACATATTTATTTATTTATTTATTTATTTATAGCTTTTTTGGGTCTTTGTTGCTGCGCGGGCTTTCTCTAGTTGCAGTGAGCGGGGGCTACCCTTCGTGGCGGTGCGCAGGCTTCTTATTGTCGTGGCTTCTCTTGTTGTGGAGCACAGGCTCTAGACACACAGGCTTCAGTAGCTGTGGCACGTGGGCTCAGTAGTTGTGGCCTGCGGGCTCTAGAGCTCAGGCTCAGTAATTGTGGCGCACGGGATTAGTTGCTCCGCAGCATGTGGGATCTTCCCAGACTAGAGCTCGAACCCGTGTCCCTTGCATCGGCAGGCAGATTCTTAACCACTGCGCCACCAGGGAAGCCCACTTTTAAAGATATTAATTCGATTGTGTTGTCAAACTGACTTGTAGGGAGCAAGAGAATACCTGTCAACTGAAAAAACTGAGCACATAAATGTTTTCAAATAAGAACATCTTCCTCCTTTCTTCTCAATATACCCTACCTACATCCTCTACATCCTAGATTAATATTATAACTTTTAAATCATATCCATTTGCTGCCAAAAATATTACTGCTATATTACTGTTTATTCCTCTTCTCTTGATGGCTAATATGTTCATACTGCAGCAAGAGTCCACAGGTGTCAAAATTAAAAATCACATCAGGTAATAACAGGTCCACATGCACTATTTTCATCAGTTTTAAAAAGCAAAGAAGTCCCCAAAACAGGTTCTAACTTTTTTTCTTAATGTTTTAACCATTAATGATAACAATCTTTTTTTAATCTTGCTTAGTTCTTTGAGGAATAAAAAAAAAATTAACTTATTATGACATGCTTATGAAATAGGAAGAGGGCAGGTGTTGATGGTAATTTCTGATGAGGATACTATAAATGGCAAAGATGTAATATATTCCTTCTATAATAAATGGTTCTTCTAAAATGAATTGACTCCAGGGACTTCCCTGGTAGTTCAGTGGCTAAGACTCCATGCTCCCAGTGCAGGTGGCCTGGGTTCGATCCCTGGTCAGGGAACTAGATCCCACATGTCGCAACTAAGAGATTGCATGCCAGAACTAAAGATCCTGCATGCCGCAACTAAAGATCCCACACGCCACAACGAAGATCCCGCATGCCACAACTAAGACCCAGCACAGACAAATAAATAAATACATTTTAAAAAAATTAAAAAATAAAACGAATTGACTCAAAAAAAATCCACTTCAACATTTTGCTACTAGTTTTCACTTTACAAAAACCAAAAAGCACTTTATGGTAGTTAAAAAAACCCTATATTATCTAATTTTTTAAAAATTTATTTATTTAATTTATTTATTTTCGTCTGCATTGGGTCTTGCTGTGCGTGGGCTTTCTCTAGTTGCGGAGAGTGGGGGCTACTCTTCGTTGCGGCGCACGGGCTTCTCATTGCGGTGGCTTCTCTTGTGCAGAGCATTGGCTTTAGGCGCACAGGCTTCAGTAGTTATAGCACGCGGGCTCAGTAGTTATAGCACGCGGGCTCAGTAGTTGTGCCTCACGGGCTCTAGAGCGCAGGCTCAGTAGTTGTGGCACACGGGCTTAGCTGCTCCACAGCATGTGGGATCTTCCAGGACCAGGGCTCGAACCCGTGTCCCCTGCATTGGCAGGTGGATTCTTAACCACTGCGCCACAAGGGAAGCCCTAATTCCCTTTATATATTTACTTAGAATAAATACATGCAAGAATTGAGTGATATTGATCATGTTCTCTTTTAGTCAGCAGATGCCCATTACCCACTCTGGAGCATTCATCAGAAAGTCCAACTGCTTTTTCATTTTACTTTATTTTATTTTGCCAACTGCTTTTTTAAATGAAAAGGAAGCACACAACTAAATATGAAAACTCCACACAAAGGTGTCTCCTATGCTCAGATAATACCAGACACTTTATTCTTCATTGAGTGTGGAGCTGATGGAATTGAGCCACAGTGACATTTGTGACTAGAGGGGAAGATGGAAACGATTCCATTAACCTAGAGTGCTGTAACATATGGTAATCATAAGTGGTAGAATAGCTGGGTTGGACAAGGGTAAAGTAAGCCATGTGGCACAGACATTACCAATTACCACACATGGTAACCATGCTGATACAATGTAGCTTCTCCAGAAAGGAAATGATTTGGGCATATGAATTGGTTTTCTGGCTTATGAAAGAGTGATCTATAAATGACATATCTGGCACCAATATAGCACATGTGGTTTCCAGTAATTTTGCAAGTTGGGGGCTATTAAGATTTGAAGAACCTCCATATACCTAAATGCATGCAGTTATTTGCACAATGCATTGCAGTTATTTGCACAAAGGCAGCAAATCAATATTTATGCAAAATAAACTTGGGTCATTCATATATAAAATTATTTTTCAAGTATATTTTTTAAGTGTCACATAAAATCCTGGAATTTTGTATCTCTGAAAAAATAATTTTATGACTGTTTAAGGTATAAAGCTTATGGTCATGGCAAAAGTTCAAGATTAGATCTAAACTGTACTGGGAGATGGAATTACATTTGTTCCAAATATTGGCAAAAATATTGATTTTTGAAAGAAACATGATGAAAACTGTGTTTTAAGAAAATTAATATACAAATATTCTTTCAGAAGAAACACTGAAGGCTGAAAGATCAGTTGGGCAATGGAATAATGGGAGTGCAGAAGAGAATGGTGTCAGTGGGAATGAAGATGAACACAAGAAACTAAAAGACACTCTACAGGAAGATCTGAAATTCTAAGAAGACACCTGAAGGTGCAACTTAGGAAGGGCCAGGAACCCACCCAGAGAGGCTTTCAAGTGGCTATTCTGGCTATCTATTGCTGCAAAACAAACTACTGCAAAACTTAGTGGCTAAAACAAAAACGACCTAATAAGGACCTACTGTATAGCACAGGGAACTCTGTAATGACCTATGTGGGAAAACAATCTAAAAAAGAGTGGATATATGTATATGTATAACTGATTCACTTTGCTGTACACCTGAAACTAACACAACATTGTAAATCAACTATACTCCAATAAAAATTAAAAAAAAAAAAGAACAACACTACCTGTAACTGGGAGACAAATTTGAAAACAATTAGGACAATTAAAATAGAACATTATAGGTTGAGTGTAAGCACAATAAATAAATAGGTAATTAAAACAAAGAGCACTTTACTGTATTTCACAGCTCTGTAGGTTGACTGGGCTCAGCTGGGTGGTTCTCACTTGCAGGTCTCATGAGGTTGCAGTCTGATAGCAGTTGGTTAGGGATAAAATCATGGCTAGATGTCCAAGAGACTCACTCACGTTCTACTTTTTTCCATTTATATTGAAAAAAAATTAAGCAATAAAATGACTAATATGTAAATTATTTTCAGGATATTAATTTGATTGTGTTGCCAAACTGGCAGTTGAGGCTGGCTGTTAACTGGGAGCTCAGCTGGGACCCATCAAATGTAATGCCCATACATAACATCTCCAATGGCCTTAGGGCAATCAGAGGTCTTACATGGTAGCTTAGAGTTCCAAGATTGAGTGTTTCAGTGAATAAGACAGAAGGTGTGACCTGGTGTCATAAATCAATAGCATTACTTCCGTGGTACTCTATTGGTCGAAGCAGTAATAGGCACATGTGGATACAAGAGAAGGGGACATAATATACCCCAACCTCCTGATGGGAGGAGTGTCAAAGAATTCATCTTGAAACTACCGTAGTGACATTTACCTGCATGAATTTATGACAAAGTTTAGCAACTTAAACTTGGAAGCTCAGAAATTTGAGTGTTCCACAACCTAAGTGTCCATCAATGGATTATTGGATAAAGAAATTGTGGAATACATATATATATATGCATATATACATATACATACATACATACATACATACATACAATGGAATATTATTCAGCCACAAAAAAAATGAGGAAATCCTGGGAACTTCCCTGGAGGTCCAGTGGTTAGGACTCCACACTTCCACTGCAGGGGGCACAGGTTCAATCCCTGGTCAGGGAACTAAGATCCCACATGCTGCGTGGCGTGGCCAAAAAAAATAAAATGAGGAAATCCTGCCATTTGCAACAGCATGGATGGCCATTGAGGGCATTATGCTAAGTGAAGTAAGTCGCACAGAGAAAGACAAACACTGTATGAGCTCACATATTTATAGAATCGAAAACAAAAAAACCCATAGAAAATGAGATCAGATCTGAGGTTACCAGAGGCAGAGTGTTGGGGAAGGGGGAATTGGAGAAAGGTGGTCAAAACGTACAAACTTCCAGTTACAAGATGAATAAGTATCAGGGATACATGCATGATGATTATAGTTAGCACTGCTATATGATATACACGAAGGTCAAGAGAATAAATCCTAACAGTTCTCATCCCAAGGAAAAAAAGTTTTTTCTTTTTGCTTTCTATTTTAATTGTGTCTATATGAGGTGATGGATGCTAACCAAACTTATTGCAGTGATCATTTTACAATATATGTAAGTCAAACCATTATGTACACCTTGAATTATGTCTCAATAAAACTGGGGGAAAAAAGAAATTTGAGTTTTCCAAACTTAATTACACGGAAGTATCTTAACTGACACTAACAAATCTCATAAGAAACTGATGTATAAAAATCACGATGACAACATATGAATTTACAATGAGAACTACTACTTCCATTGAGACCAGACAATTGTATCAATCTGGCTATAACCAAAGTACCTGGGAAATCAAACTATCAACAAATTGATAACTGACGTGCATGGGATCAGACAAGAGTTCATTTCGTATCTAAAGCATCAAGCCGAGATAGCCTCATGCAACCATTTCCACAATCAGGATCAGCTATCAGGACCAATCTAAGAAGGACCCTCGTTCCCTTGAGCAGGGCTTGAGTGGTTAAACCGAAGTTAGCTCCATTTTGATCCTTTTTCTACCATACTCTATTGCTTGCCAACATTTCTGATTGACACATTTAAAGAACATTGCCCTATGCCATATTTTCCCAGGTTAGAGTCTCTAACCTAAACGTAATTGATATTTTGGGCCCAGTAATTCTTTGTTATGGGGGGCTGTAACGTACATTTTAGGATGTTTAGCAGCATACCTGATCTTTATCCACTAGACGCCAGTGGCACCTGTCCCTAGCTATTGTGATGAGCAACATATCTCCACAATGCTAAATGACCCCTGGGAGGCAAAATCACCCCACGCTGAGAACCACTTCATTAATATAAGAGCGTGGACTCTGCAGTTAGACTTATTTTGACTTTCGGATAGGCTGTTTCCTAGTAGTATGACTTAGAGCAAGTCATAAATTACAATGTACATTCCTTGTTTTTGGTTGCCCAGCAGCTATACCCCTTTGCTAGCAGCATCTCAATCTCTTTGAGGGAATTACCTCTCCTACACTGTGTGCAGTTTTGGTAGGCCTCCTCTTGCAGAAGCCAAAGATAACTGTACTGACGTTTTCCCCCAGATGCTACCACATTCTGGGGTCAGACACTGACCTAAGTTAGGTCAGTAGAATATTCTCTCCCCTGACTTTGAATCCTGACCAAGTAATAAGGATAGAGAAGGGTGATAGTTCATTCACCTCAGTGGGCTCCTACCATGAGACCATTCCTATGGTCCCTGCTGTCTGGGGCTCTGGAACTAATTAACTAGGTTATGCATTTCCAAGCTGGCTTTTTCTGCCTTCCTATTATTTCTGTAACATACAGTAAATGTTAGCTACTATTAGTAAGGGGTCTTGAAGATTCCGTAGTTTAATTCTGAGAGCAAACTTATTTCTCTAGGGTCTTCCCTGGCGGCGCAGTGGTTAAGAATCCGCCTGCCAAAGCAGGGGACACGGGTTCGATCTCTGGCCTGGGAAGAGCCCACATGGCACAGAGCAACTAAGCCCCTATGCCACAACTACTGAGCCTGTGTGCCACAACTACTGAGCCTGTGTGCCACAACTACTGAAGCCTGCATGCCTAGAGCCCATGCTCTGCAACAAGAGAAGCCACTGCAATGAGAAGCCCATGCACCACAATGAACAGCAGCCCCCGCTCGCTGCAACTAGAGAAAGCCCACGTGCAGCAATGAAGACCCAACACAGCCAAAAAAAACCCACTTATTTCTCTAATTTCCAAGTTCTTAGAGTACAACTTGCTGACACTTGAGCGTACCTGTTATAGAATTAATAATTTGGCAACTGACTAGATATGTAGTTATTATGAGAGTAAGTCTTTGAGAAAGCTTCTGACATTAAGAGAAATGAAGTAGAAAAAGGAAACCAATTTGTGGAAAAATGGGTTTGGTTTTATATATGTCAAATATTTGATAAAACTATGACATTGTTAATTTAAAACAGATTGCAGTGGATTTGGAGCATGGGTGATAGAGCTTAATATGTTGATTTGGGACACAAAAGAGGATTAACATGACGACTGAAATAAGGACTAGAATAATTCTTTTGAGGTTAAGAGAGAAAAGTGCACATTCAACCGGATTCTGTCACTACAAACAGAATCCAATTCTGGCTGATTAAAAAAAAGTTTAATATTTATTAAATAAATGAATGAAGAAACCCCAAAATTCATGAAGAAAAATACATTAGCTATAATACTACCATATTTCACTAATGGTCCTACATAGAACTTGCCTTTAGAGTTTGGCTGATATAAGATAGAATACATTGGCATTTTTCATCTAACTGCCTTCTGAGACACCTCTTACTCAGGGGTCCTTTGTCAAATTCAAAACTCAAGGCCATGGTTAACATACAAATAAGTTCCAGATGGAGAGATTTATACATAAAATTACATTTGTTTACAGTTCTCTAAGAAAAAATGGGATTATTTAATAATCATAGAATGGGAAGGTCTAAATAGGACACACAACTCAAACAAAAGTGAAAAACTGACTACATAAACATCTAATTTCTGTGAAACAAAAAAATAAGAAAAATGGGAAAATATCTGCCATATCACAAAGGCCTAATACCTTCCTTAATATGTAAAGAACTCTCACAGATTAAAAAGACCAACCACCCAATAAAAAAAATGGACAAAATATAAGAACAGTCAGTTCATAGAAAAGGAAATAGAGTAACTTGTAAGCAAATCAAAAAACATTCAAACTCCCTTATAAAAAGAGAAAAGAACAAGAAAATGTTAATATCACACTATGAGATGTCATTTTAATAAACTTATCAAATTGGCAAAAAAGATAAAATATGATGTTAAGGGCATAAACAGCCTCTCTCAAAGAACATTGGTGGAAGTATACATTGGTAGTATCTCTGGAGGATATGTGGGCAACATCGATCAAAATTCTAAATGCACATACACTCTGACCAATTCCTTATATCCTCATGAAAAATTTGATTAATCTAAATATCCATCAATTTAAGAATGATTAAATAAAACGATATTTGTACAATGGAATATCACACAGTAATTTTTTAACTGAGAAAATTCTATATGTACCAATACAAAAATAAGGTGGAGTTTGGGTTAAGATTTAGGTGTTGAAGAAAAATTATATTTATATTTTAGATACATGGAATAGCTCTAGAAGATCACACAAGGAACTGGTAATGATGATTGCCCCCTAAAAATGAACTGAGTGACTAAGGTACAGGGGAGGAAAGAAGACTTACTTTTCACTGAATTTCAAATCTTGTGCAAATATTGCTTAATAAAAAAAAATAATTAAAAAATAAAATAAAAAACAAAGACCAGAAAAACATTTTTCTCTTGAAGAACTGATAGCAATTATGTTTCCCATTATTGGACCAAGAGTTATATAATCAATTATGTTTTCCTCTTTGCCTTGGTTTATATAACTTAATATAAATTCTCTTTACTTTGCTACTTCACTTTTTCTTATCTGTGTTAATTTTTAAATTTTGAAAATAGGTAGAACATAATTTCCATAACTTCTCAAGCTCTTCTGAGTGAACCCAACTTTTACATTCTCATAAAATAAGCTATATGTAAAATCATTATCTGAGTATCGATGTATTTAAAAACTCACATCTTACTATACATAATGAGAGTCAAATGGATAGCTGAAGCACAAAAAGGCCTAAGTCAGTGGTGAACTAAAACTGAAAACAGGCAAAGGAATATATTGTGGTCGAAAACACATGAAATCTTGTCAACATGTTTTATGCCAAAATCAGTCCTAAGGGAGCAAAATGTTCTGTAAATTCTAACAGTAACAGTAAATTTAGGCACTGACGTTAAGCCAGCCTCTCTCCTGCAACTCAGTGGGTTTTTCTAAAACGTAATAGAACATTTCAACATCATGTCTCAAAATTGAAATGCAATATATTGGAATGGAAACCCTAGAATTATTGATTTTTAAAATTAAAAATGTGTAAATGTCACTCTTCCATATTTCCAGTATTGTTCATTTAAAGTGAATATTTAATAAACGCCTCTGCAAAAACAGAAACCATAAAATTTTGATCAATGAATTTAGCAATCATTTAGTCCTGTCTTTTTTTTTTAACATCTTTATTGGAGTATAATTGCTTTACAATGGTGTGTTAGTTTCTGCTTTATAACAAAGTAAATCAGTTATATATATACATGTGTTCCCATATCTCTTCCCTCTTGTGTCTCCCTCCCTCCCATCCTCCCTATCCCACTCCTCTAGGTGGTCACAAAGCACCGAGCTGATCTCCCTGGGCCATGCAGCTGCTTCCCACTAGCTATCTATTTTACGTTTGGTAGTGTATATATGTCCATGCCACTCTCTCACTTTGTCACAGCTTACCCTTCCCCCTCCTCATATCCTCAAGTCCATTCTCTAGTAGATCTGTGTCTTTATTCCCGTCTTGCCCCTAGGTTCTCCATGACTTAAGGAAAGAAAGAAAGAAGATAAAGTAAAATAAAATAATTAAAATAAAAAATAATTATTAAGAAAAAAAATTTAAGAAGTAAAAAAAGCCAAACCAAAACAAAAAAACATACAGGCAGAACCTTAGGACAAATGGTAAAAGCAAAGCTATACAGTCAAAATCACACAGAGAAGCATACACATACACACTTACAAAAAGAGAAAAAGTGAAAAAAAAATATATATATCTTTGCTCCCAAAGTCCACCTCCTCAATTTGGGATGATTCGTTGTCTATTCAGGTATTCCACAGATGCAGGGGTACATCAAGTTGATTGTCAAGATTTAATCCGCTGCTCCTCAGGCTGCTGGGAGAAATTTCCCTTTCTCTTCTTCGTTCGCACAGCTCCTGTGGTTCAGCTTTGGATTTGGCCCCGCCTCTGCGTGTAGGTTGCCTGAGGGCGTCTGTTCTTCCCTCAGACAGGATGGGGTTAAAGGAGCAGCTGATTCGGGGGCTCTGGCTCACTCAGGCCAGGGGGACGGAGGGGTACAGAGTGCGGGGCGAGCCTAGGCGGCAGAGGCCAGCATGACATTGCACCAGCCTAAGGCACCGTGCGTTCTCCCTGGGAAGTTGTCCCTGGATCACGGGACCCTGGCAGTGGCGGGCTGCACAGGCTCCCGGGAGGGGCGGTGTGGATAGTGACCTGTGCTTGCACATAGGCTTCTTGGTGGCGGCAGCAGCAGCCTTAGCGTCCCACGCCCGTCTCTGGGGTCCACGCTGATAGCCGCAGCTCGCGCCCATCTCGGAGCTCCTTTTAAGTGGCGTTCTTAACCCCCTCTCCTCGCGCACCAGGAAACAAAGAGGCAAGAAAAAGTCTCTTGCCTCTTCGGCAGTTCCAGACTTTTCCTGGACTCCCTCCCGGCTAGCCGTGGTGCACTAGCCCCCTTCAGGCTGTGTTCACGCAGCCAACCCCACTCCTCTCCCTGGGGTCCGACCTCCGAAGCCCGAGCCTCAGCTCCCAACCCCCGCCCACCCCGGCGGGTGAGCAGACAAGCCTCTCGGGCTGGTGAGTGCTACTTGGCACTGATCCTCTGGGCAGGAGTCTCTCCACTTTGCCCTCCGCACCCCTGTTGCTGCGCTCTCCTCCGTGGCTCCAAAGCTTCCCCCCTCCACCACCCGCAGTCTCCGCCCGCGAAGGGGCTTCCTAGTGTGTGGAAACCTTTCCTCCTTCACAGCTCCCTCCCACTGGTGCAGGTCCCGTCCCTATTCTTTTGTCTGTTTTTTCTTTTTTCTTTTGCCCTACCCAGGTACCTGGGGAGTTTCTTGCCTTTTGGGGGGGTCTGAGGTCTTCTGCCAGCGTTCAGTAAGTGTTCTGTAGGAGCTGTTCCACATGTAGATGTATTTCTGATGTATTTGTGGAGAGGAAGGTGATCTCTGCATCTTACTCTTTCGCCATCTTGAAGCTCTTCAGTCCTATCTTATTTTATAAATTTTATAAGAGAAGGGCATGAGAAAATAAAGGTGTTTAAATTGACATGGCTTATTAATGTCTCGGCTGGAATTAGGATCCAGGTCTTCTGACTCTAGTCCTATCTTCTCTCTACCACATTTTATTTTAATTTTATCACTGGTAACTAGTTGTAAACATTTTAGTAAGAACATTATTAACAAGAAAAACAAAATACAGTAATTAGAGAGAAAATTAAAATACCTGATCTGGGAAATGAAAATAAGTCTATTAGGGCTAAAATTTAAGTTACTAGGAATAGCTTGAAAATATTCCAAAGACAAATCAACTGTCCCAAACTTGATACATAAAAATCAATAAAAGTTTCAAGAAACAAAAAGTTTACTCATATACATTTATATTAAAACACTGTTAGAAACAACCCAAATGTCTATCAACAGATGAATGGATAAGCAAAATGTGGTATATACACACAATGGAATATTACATAGGCATAAAAAGGACTGAAGTTCTTCTACATGCTACAACATGGATGAACCTTGAAAACATTATGCTAAGCGAAATAAGCCAGACACAAAAGGAAAAATATTGTATGAGTCTTATCACTTATATGAAATATATACGATAAGCAAATTCATAGAAATAGAAAGTAGAGTAGAGATTACCAGGAGTTGGTGGAGGAAATAACGAAGAGTTATTGCTTAATGGGTACAGAGTCTCTGTTTGGGGTGATGAAAAGTTTTTAAAATACTGGAGGGACTTCCCTGGTGGCACAGTGGTAAAGAATCTGCCTGCCAATGCAGGGGACATGGGTTCAGTCTCTGGTCAGGAAGATCCCACATGCTGCAGAGCAACTAAGCCCATGTGCCACAACTACTGAGCCTGTGCTCTAGAGCCCACGAGCCACAACTACTGAGTCCATGCACCACAACTACTGAAGCCTGCGCGCCTAGAGCCCATGATCCACAACAAGAGAAACCACTGCAATGAAAAGCCTGCGCATCGCAATGAAGAGTAGCCCCCGCTGGCCGCAACTAGAAAAAGCCCACGTGCAGCATCGAAGACCCAACGCACCCCCCCAAAAAAAAAAATAAAATAGTGGAGATGGTCCTACAACAATTAAAAATGTCACTGAATTATACACTTAAAAATGGTTAAAATGGCAAATTTTAAGTACTATTTTATCCCAATCTTAAAAAAAAAATTTAAAAGACCACTATTAAATTACCTATATTTATTTTATAATAAAAAATGTTCAGAAACACCATCCTATGCATGACCAAAGGTTCTAAATCTTATTTGAAATATTTATTCATACAAGCTGTTGTTAAATGTATACGTGTTACGCAGTAGATGGATGGATGGATTGATGGAGGGATGGATAGATGAAAAGAATGAAAGCATACAGGCCAGCCTATCACACCTACCTGAGAGAGTTGCTAGAAAGATCAAATTAAATGATGTAAAAGTGTTTCAAAATCATAAGGCACTATATAAGTATATTTTGTGTTACATATTCCCAAAATTGAAGCTAAAAGTGATAATACTTTGGGAAAAAATACAGTTTCAATAAAGGATAAAATGTTTGTAAAACCAAGGAAGAATTACTTTTAAAAAGTGTCTGCATGTTGTAAAAATTACAGGCATATCTCATTTTATTTTGCTTCACAGATATTATTTTTTACAAACTGAAGGTTTGTGACAACCCTTTACTGAGCAAGTTTATTGCGCCATTTTCCCAACAGTATTTGCTCATTTCGTGTCTCTGTGTCGCATTTTTAGTAATTCTTGCAATATTTCAAACTTCATTATTGTTATATTTGTTATGTTGATCTGTGATCAACGATCTTTGTTGTTACTCTTGCAAGAAGATTATGACTCGTTGAAAGCTTGCAGCTTTTAGGGACTTCCCTGGTGGTCCAGTGGTTAAGAATCCACCTTCCAATGCAGGGGACGCAGGTTTGATCCCTGGTCAGGGAACTAAGATCCCACGTACCACAGGGCAACTAAGCCCGTGTGCTGCAACTACAGAGCCCACGCGCTCTGAAGCCCGTGCGCCGCAACTAAGACTCAACGCAGTCAAAAATAAATTAATTAAAAAAAATATATATATATAAAAAGGGTGCTACATTTTAAAAAAAGAAAGCTTGCAGTTCTTAGCAATAAAGTATTTTTTTTGGCAATAAAGTATTTTTAATTAAGGTATGTACTTTTTTTTAGACATAATGCTACTACTGCACACTTAATAAACTACAGTATGGTGTAAACAAAACTTTTATATGTACTGGGAAACCAAAAAAGCTTGTGTGACCTGCTTTAATATTTGCTTTATTTCAGTGGCCTGGTACAAAACCACACTATTTCTGAGGTATGCCTGTACTACATATTTTATAATTAAGAAAAAATATACTCCTTAAAAAAATAAAGCTTTCAAAAAGCTAAGGAACTATCCTCTTTTTTCTGTTTCGTAAATGGGAATAACCATCTATGAAAAGTTGAAAAATGGTAAAATATCTGTCCCAGTGCTTTTCAAACTTTAATGTGCATATGAATTACATATGAATTACCCAAAGATCATTATTTCTTGAATCATGTTGCCACATGATTTGAGGGGCTGAATAGTGGCTTCCCAAAAACGTTTCCATCCTAATCCTCGAAATTTGTGAATCCTAATTTACGTGCGACAGGGACTTTGCAGATATGATTAAATTAAGACCTCAAGATGGGGATATTATCCTGGATTATCTGACTGGGCCCTAAATGTAATCACTAGTGTCCTTTTAAGGGGGAGGCAGGAGGAGAGTGAGAAAAAGGTGATGGAAACATAGAAAGAGAGAGACTGGAAGATGCTACGCTGCAGTCTTTGAAGATGGGCTATGAACCAAGGAATGCAGGCAGTTTCTAGAAGCTAGAAAAAGCAACGAAACAGATTTTCCTAAAGACCCTCCAGGAGGATGCAGGCCTGCTGACACCTTGATTTTAGCCCTTTGAAACTGATTTCAGACTTGCGTTCTTGTTTTATTTTTATTTTATTTTTGGCTGCACCACATCACATGGCTTCTGGGATCTTAGTTCCCCAACAAGGGATCAAACCCGGGCCCTCTGCAGTAAGAGTTCAAAGTCCTAACCACTGGCCTGCCAGGGAACTCCCCAGACTTGTGCTCTTTTAAGCCACTAACGTATAGTAATTTATTACAAGCAGCAAGAGGAAATTAATACAAATCATACATTATGATACAAATCATAATTTCGATTTCTTTAAAAAGGAACTTACATGCTTATTAGAAGTGTTGTTTATAACACTAAAAATACAGTAATAACTAAAACTCCAAAAAGAAGTTTTAAAAGTATGCACAACCATTCAAAACTATCATAGAGGGACTTCCCTGGTGGCGCAGTGGTTAAGAATCCACCTGCCAATGCAGGGGACATGGGTTCGAGCCCTGGTCCGGGAAGATCCCACATGCCGCGGAGCAACTAAGCCCGTGCACCACAACTACTGAGCCTGTCTCTAGAGCCCATGAGCCACAACTACTGAGCCCGTACGCCACAACTACTGAAGCCCGTGCGCCTAGAGCCCGTGCTCCACGAGAAGCCACCGCAACGAGAAGCCTGCACACCGCAACGAAGAGTAGCCCCCGATCTCTGCAACTAGAGAAAGCCCGCGCGGAGCAACAAAAACCCAATGCAGCCATAAATAAATAAGTATATTTATTTATTTTTAAAAAGTCAAAGAAAAATTTAGTTATGTGGAATACATGAGGATATATTAAGAATTTTAAAAAGCAGGTTACAATACTATATAATTTTTTTAAAAATTATACTTATGTGTATTTTGTTTCCTATAGTGTTACAGACTGAATTGTGTCTCCCCAAAGTTCTTATGTTATTCTTATTCTCTAACCTCCAATGTGATTATACTTGGTGACAGGGTTTTTAGGAGGTAATTAAGGTTAAATGAGGTCAGAAGAGCAGGGTCCTCATGATAGAATTAGCACCCTTATAAGAACAGACACCTGAAAGCTTGCTCACTTATGCTCTCAATCTCTAAACCATCATGTGAGAACATAGTGAGAAGAGGCCATGGAAGAGATCTCCTATTATACCAGAAACAACCTGCTAGCACCATGATCTTGGACTTCTAGCCTCTAGAACTGTGAGAAAATAAACTTCTTTTAAGCCACCCAATCTATGGGATTTTGCCATGGCAGCACAAGCTATTACTACAGATTTTAGTGTTGAGAAGCGGGGTGTTGCTTTAAGGAATACCTAAAAATGTGGAAGAAACTTTGGGACAGTAATGGGTGGAGGCTGGAAGAGTTTGGAGGTGGCATGCTAGAAATATGGGTATTAAAGGTGATTCTGGTGAGATCTGAAATGGAAATGAGGAACATGTTATTGGAAACTGGAGAAAAGGTGACCCTTGTTATAAAGTGGCAAAGAACTGGCTGAATTTAGTGTTCCGTGGAAGACAGAACTTCCAAGCAATGAAACTGGCTATTTAGCTGAGGTTTCTAAGTGAAGTACTGAAGGAGTGGCTTGGCTCCTCCTGTTTATAGTAAAATGCAAAATGAGATATATGAAGAAATTGTTAAGCAAAAAGGAACCGGAACCTAAAAATTTGGAAAATTCTCAGCCTATCTATATTGCAAATTAGATAGCATGTTCTGAAGAGGACATCAAGGGTGTGGCTGGATCATCACTCCATAAAAAGCTTATGGTATTATAAGAGCCAAAACAATGCCAGTTTGAACTGAAGGGGATAGAGACAGGACAAAGTGAAGGAAGGCTGACCAACTTCTTGGATTTGAAAGGACTGGAGAGCTATTTTGCTGCAAACATCAGCTATTCTTCAAGAAGAGGGAAAAATGACCCTGAAGGCCATTCAGAGGTCATCAGGGCTACTACCTCATTTTCAACAGGCCAGATGGCCTGTGCCAGAGGTCAGGGGCAGAACCTCCACCTAGAGTTGTTGGGTGATGCTGCCATGCCAGTGGGCCTGGAAGGCAGAGTATCAAACCAAAAAAGATTCATGTCAAGCCTTAAGATCTAATGGAATTTGCCTGGCTAGGTTTTGGACTTCCTGGGGACCCATCACTCCATTTTCCCTTCTGATTTCTTCCTTTAGAATGAGAATGTCTATCCTACCATTGTATTTCAGAAAGACTTGTTAGGTTTCACAGGTTCACAGCTGGAGAAGAATTCTGCCTCAGAAAGAGCTGTACCTGAGGACTTCCCCACTCCCAACGCAGGCGGCCCGGGTTCGGTCCCTGGTCAGGGAACTAGATCCCACATGTATGCCGCAACTAAGAGTTCACATGCCACAACTAAGACCCGGCACAACCAAAAAAAAAAAAAAATTAAAAAAAAAAAGAACTGTACCTGGAATCTCACTGGTATCTGATTGAGAGGTTATTTTAATGAGACTTTGTACTTTAGAGTTGATGCTGGAATGAGTTAAGACTTTGGGGGCTGTTGGGATAGAATGTATTTTGCATGTGAGAAGGACATGAATTTGCGGGGACCAGCGGCAGAATGCTATGGACCGAAATGTGTCCTCTCAAAATTCTTATGTTGAAGCCCTACCTCCAACGTGACTATTTGGAGATAGGGCTTTTAGGAGGTAATTAATGTTAAATGAAGTTATAAGGGTGGATTTCTCACAGGATTGGTGGCCTTATAAGACAGGAAGAGAGAATGGTCTCTATCTATGCGCATTCACCTAGGAAAGTCCTTGTGAGCAAACAGTGAGAAGGCAGCTGTCTGCAAGCAAGGAAGACAGCCCCTACCAGAACCAGACCATACTGGGACACTGAGAAAATACCATGAGAAAATTCTGTTGTGTAAGTCTATGGTATTTTGTTTCTGCAGCCCAAGCGGACTAAGTGTATATTATAACTAGAAAAATATATTTTCAGCAGCACAACTTTGAAAGGCTGTATGAAAATTTTATTTTAAAAGAGTTGCAAACAAAAAGAAATACACTTGGCTTTGTCAATATTCAGGGTCTCATTTTTTTTTTAACATCTTTAGTAGAATATAATTGCCTTACAATGGTTTCTGCTTTATAACAAAGTGAATCAGTTATACATACACATGTTCCCATATCTCTTCCCTCGTGTCTCCCTCCCTCCCACCCCTCTAGGTGGTCACAAAGCACCGAGGTGATCTCCCTGTGCTATGCGGCTGCTTCCCACTAGCTATTTTACGTTTGGTAGTGTATATATGTCCATGCCACTCTCTCACTTTGTCACAGCTTACCCCTCCCCCTCCCCATATGCTCAAGTCCATTCTCTAGTAGGTCTGTGTCTTTATTCACGTCTTGCCCCTTGGTTCTCTTTGTTTGTTTTTTTGATACTGAGCTGCATAAGCTGCTTGTAAATTTTGGAGATTAATCCTTTGTCAGTTGCTTCATTTGCAAATATTTTCTCCCATTCTGAGGGTTGTCTTTTTGTCTTGTTTATGGTTTCCTTTGCTGTGCAAAAGCTTTTAAGTTTCATTAGGTCCCATTTGTTTATTTTTGTTTTTATTTCCATTTCTCTAGGAGGTGAGTCAAAAAGGATCTTGCTGTGATTTATGTCATAGAGTGTTCTGCCTATGTTTTCCTCTAAGAGTTTGATAGTGTCTGGCCTTACATTTAGGTCTTTAATCCATTTTGGGGTCTCATAGTTCTTTTAAAGTACAGTGTTATAATGCTTTATAAAATGACCTCTTAACAGTATCTGATGCCTGGTAACACTGATATTTATCACTTAACAACCCCCTTACTCTCTTGACGTTATGATTTGAGTAGATAGAATATTAAAATGACAGGTAATTTTTTATAATGACTGCATTAATTATAATAAAAACAAATGGGGCTTCCCTGGTGGCGCAGTGGTTGAGAGTCCGCCTGCCGATGCAGGGGACACGGGTTCATGCCCCGGTCCGGGAAGATCCCACATGCCGCGGAGCGGCTGGACCTGTGAGCCATGGCCGCTGAGCCTGCGCGTCCGGAGCCTGTGCTCCGCAACAGTAGAGGCCACAACAGTGAGATGCCCGCGTACCGCAAAAAAAAAAAAAAAAAAAAAAAAAATATATATATATATGCCTTAAAGCGCTCAAAAATAAGATAGTTACAATTAGCTATCCCATACTAAAGTAGTCATTTGAAATTAGTCTTACATAATTAGGATGACCATAAGCCTGATTTGCCTGGGACAGTCCTGATTTATGTCCTGGTATAATTGTTAGCAGTGCCTATTTTCATTCTTTAAAAGGTCCTTGCCAACTACGGTTAGTCTATGTATAATCAATTACAGAATAATTACATTTTTAAAATTTTATGAATTTAGTGTTCAGTCTGGGACAGGAAATACCAACTGTCACTGAAGCCTGGAAAATATGGTTGTCACAATATATAATATTCAATTACTTAAATAATTTTCTTCCACTGGGAGTCAAAGTAAATTTTGTAAATGAATTAAGAAGCACTAAGAACCAGGTACCAAAACATTTTTAAATTTTGAAACCACTCAAGAATCCAAATTTTTAATTTATTCAAGCAGTATTAAGATTATTCAAAGGAAAATGTCAATACACCTAGAACTGGATCACACCATGTTTCAAAAACATAGAAATAAATGACTGTGAGCTTATCAACTTGACAACATAGATATATGTTCCAGTCAATGTTCTAGATGGGATAACAACTCTAAAGTCCTTCCTTTAATGTTACAAAATAACATTAAAAAATGAATAAATGACTTAGATTTTAGGATTGGGGTCACTAAAATCAGACTGGTCATCCAAAATGTGTATCCTGCTCATAAACTGAATGTAATGATATGCTGACTCATGGTGCTGGCTTTTCTTCATAATAGAAACATGTCATTTTTAAGAATTATCAAAGCTACATTTAAAGAGGAGAGCACAATAGGAATGTGAAAAAACTCTTTTCTTCCTAGAAATGTCTAGGCAATTGGCAAAGAAAAGAGGAGAAGACAGTCTGAATATTAAATTCAGACTGGTCACAAGCGATCAGCTTTCCACATTTGCAAAATACAATAACTGTATCATCTCTACCGAATGTTACTGAAAATGAAAACAGGGTTAAATACAACTGTAGAACACTGCTTAGTTTAGAAAAACTCTTTCAGAGAATCCTATTTTCACTTAATATATTTTTCACTTAATATAGACCTGATCCATTCATTCACCATTCACTTAATATAGACTGGATTCATTCACGCCATAGTGTTTATATTCTAAAGTAACGAGTCTACTACTTGTAAGCACTGCATCTCTCACAGCATCAATACATATGTATACTCTGAGACTAGTCTTTGGATTCCTTTTCTTCCTCTGAGTCCCGTGACCGCTTCCGGATATTCAATGAACCTTCTGTTTGCAATGAACATGCAGTAGCAACAACAGCATCTCTAAATCCCTGAGGCTGCAAAATGAAAAAATATATAAGTATGCTTTAAGAACATCTAAAATAACAACTGGTCTTCCAAATATTTTAAAGTAATTGATAAAAGAGCTACTTTATTCTTGGGATAGAAGTTATCAACCACTGTGAATGAAGAGGATAAACCTCAAAGATAGCCAGGGCTATAATAGGGTAATTTTTATCTAGAGTATGTGTATGTCTTTACTTATACATACACATACACAGAAATATAGTACATTATAAACATATCCTCTAAAAGTCAATCCTAACAAACTTTACAGTGGCTCTATTAGAAGAGGTGAAAGGAATTAACATGCACTAATTACTTAGGTACTTTAGAAATATTTTCACAATTAAATACTCTAATGAATTGGGAGATTGGGATTGACATATATACACTAATACGTATAAAACAGATAACTAATGAGAACCTGCTGTATAGCACAGGGAACTCCACTTCGCTGTACAACAGAAACTAACACAACATTGTAAAACAACTATACCCCAATAAAAATACATACTCTAAAATAAAATGTCTCGATTAGATACTTTAAATGCACCTGGGCAGTGCAAAGACTAAGTAGATAATTCAGTTTCAGAATCTCCTTCTATTTCTGTTTTTGTCCTTAAAAAATGAGACACTAAGAATATATCTGATTCAACACTATTGATAAATATGCATTATTTTTAGCCAAAAATTTATTTTCTATGATGTAAAATTACTGGAAAATTAACACTTTAAAGTGGGATATATTTCACTTATATGTGGAATCTAAAAAAATAACAAGAAACTAGTGAATACAACAAAAATGAAGCAGACTTAGATACAGAGAACAAACTAGTGGTCACCAGTGGGAAGAGGAAAGTGGGGAGGGGCAATAATGAGGTAGGGGATTGAGATATACAAACTACAACACTATGCATGAAATAAACTACAAGGATATTATTGTACAACATGGGGAATATAGCCAGTATTTTACAATAACTATAAATGGAGTAGAACCTTTAAAAATTGTGAATCACTATAATGTACACATGTAACTTACATAATATTACATATCAACTATACTTCAATAAAAAAAGAAAAAAGTGGGATATATTTGATGACTATGATAGATCTATCAAAATGAGTAATGCTGGTATTTTTTTTTCTGAAAATCTTTAACGACTTTCACTTTAAAAATCTAATATCCTGACATTACACATGGCACGGAACACACTCCCCTATAAATAAGTATTTCCTCTGTTCTTAAGAATAAATTTCAGTTTAATTGTGACTAGAGAATTCTTTACACATACGACTATTTTGGGGATAATGTTCTAAGCATCAAAAGCTGTCCTCAAATATGCTTGCTGCCTACAGAAGTTAACAGAAGCAATTTGTAAATGCTCTCTTGAGATAATTACTGCCCACTAACACCAAAATCCCACTCTAATCAAATAATACTGACTGTGATTTGAAATGGTACTGTAGCATCCTTCTGGCTTGGTGATTTGTACAATGTTGCCAACCTGCTTAGAGAAAAAGAATAAATATACACAAACAGGTGATCTTAATTAATTAGTTCAGACGACTGATTTCATAATTTAAATTCATAGCTTTTTACTATAATTCTATTATTTTGTTCTCTAAGAACACAGAAAGCAAAGAAATATCAAAAATACTCCCTTAAAACAAGAGCTATATGTATACATGTAATAATTATTACATATAATAACAATAGGGGCATCCCCAGTGGCACAGTGGTTAAGGATCCGCCTGCCAATGCAGGGGACACGGGTTCGAGCCTTGGTCTGGGAAGATCCCACATGCTGCGGAGCAAATGAGCCCATGCGCCACAACTACTGAGCCTGTGCTCTACAGCCGCGAGCCACAACTGCGGAGCCCGTGTGCCACAACTACTGAAGCCCATGCGCCTAGAGCCCGGGCTCCACAACAAGAGAAGCCACCGCAGTGAGAAGCCCGCGCACTGCAACGAAGAATAGCCCCCGCTCGCCGCAACTAGGGAAAGCCCGCGTGCAGCAACAAAGACCCAACATAGCCAAAAATAAAATAAAAATAAAAATAAATTAAAAAAAAACAAAAAAACCCACAATAGATTTGTTTACATAAGTGAAATTTTAAAACAACCAAAAAGGCCAATGACTGATTCAAATAAATTATTTTATACATGACAAGATACTATTTACACTTAAGAAAATAAAGTGGAAGAAAATATTTAATGAGATTGGAAAATAATAATATATGAAGTATAAGTTATACTGTATGAGCCCACATTTATGAATAAGTTTGTACATATACATTATATAGAAAAATTACTAAAAGACTACAATCAAAGGGACTTCCCTGGTGGTCCAGTGGGTAAGACTCCATGCTCCCAATGCAGGGGGTCTGGGTTCGATCCCTGGTTGGGGAACTAGATCCTGCATGCATGCTGCAACTAAGATCTGGCGCAGCCAAAATAAAGAAAGAAATATTAAAACAAACAAAACCAAAAAAAACTACAATCAAAAAGTTAAGTTGTTGTTACAAGGTAAAAGTTGTTTTTTTGTTTGGTTATCTACATCTTTCAAACTTTCTACAGTACTTGTGTATTTTTTTACGTGTTATAATGGAAGTATTAAGACAATTTCTTGGTATTTAAATGAGGAACACATACTCATATTATACTAATACAAATAATCTAGGAAAACACATTCTTTCAAAATGCTTATGTTCAGAAAAATCACTGTCAAAACAGGACAAGGTCTGTTTAGGTATGATTTTATTGTGTACTCTACAAAGTAAATAATATAAAACTGAAAGCTGAAAGTAGTTGAGAAATAAAATTCTAAACTCTTATTAACTATGCTCAAATACCGTAACAGCAACAAATACAGTTGACCCTTGAACAATGCAGGGGTTAGGGGCACCAACCCTACGCAGAACAAAATCCAAATACTCTGCTTCAAAAACAAAGGAATTGATAAATGAGTCACCCAAGGGCAGGAAGCTGAAACAGTTTAGATAGAATCAGGACTCAAACCTTAGCTCTTTTAACTCCACATACTCTGATCTCTAATTGAACACAAAAAAACTCTTCCCCACACTTAAAGATCTGTAAAATGAAAATACAGATACTACATTTATTGAAAAAAATCTGCCTATAAGTAGACCCATGCAATTCAAACCCTTGTTGTTCACTGGTCAACTGTATAAGAAAAAAAACTTTTTTTTTTTTTGCCCACACCATGTGGCATGTGGGATCTTAGTTCCCTGACCAGGGATCAAACCCGCACCCCCTGCAGTGGAAGCATGGAGTCTTAATCACTGGACCGCCAGGGAAGTCCCTAAGCAAAAACTTTTAAAGTGTCTTTTAAAAATTACTTTAAAACTGATATAATTTATTCACAATAGCTAAAAGGTTGAAGCAACCCAAGTGTCTGACAGATGAATGGATAAACAAAAGGTGGTATATACATACCAGGGAATATTGCTCAGTCTTAAAAAGGAAAGGAATTCTGACATATGCTACAATGACCCTTGAAGACTTTACGCTAAGTCAAATAAAGCCAGTCACAAAAGGACCAATATTGTATGCTTCTGCTTATATGAGGTGCCTAGAGCAGTCAAATTCATAGAGACAGAAGGTAGAATGGTGGTTCCCAGGGGCTGGTAGGAGGGGAGGATGGGGAATTAGTATTTAATAAGCATGGAGTTTCAGTCTGGGAAGATGAAAAAGGTCTGGAGATAGATGGTGGTGATGACTGTAAAATAATATGAATGTACTTCATGCCACAGAATTGTACACTTAAATGGTTAAAATGGTAAATTTTATGTTACATATACTTTACCACAATTTTTTTTTTTGGCCGCAGCACGCAGAATGCAGGATCTTAGTTCCCTGACCAGGGATCGAACCTGTGCCCCCCTACAGTGGAAGTGCAGAGTCCTAACCACTGGACGCCAGGGAATTCCCTACTTTACCACAATTTTAAACAACTGATACAACTGTACAAAACAAGGATTCTAACTTAGAGAAAAATCATAGCCTCTCAGAGTTAAACGGATCATTTCTTTAAATGTCATATAATGTTGATTTGTTTTCAAAAATAATTCAAAGAGACATCTTGGTTTATGATGGTACTCTCTTAATTTTGAAATTGGCCCCTACTCAGGCATAATTCAAAAGAGGAGCAATCAGAGACCATCATCCATTAGCTTTTAGGTTTGTTCTTTCAGGATGAAAATAGAAGAATCCAAAATGTCATATCTTTGTAATAGCAACTGTCTGCATAAATAAAATAACTGTTAAGTAACATGTAATATAAGAATTATCGTGTTAGGGAGTGAAATCATCAACTTTTACAATGCTTTAGGGCTGATGGTCTATCTTTAACGCAAAATAAAACAGAAAAAATAGAGGCATGGAGTATTTAAATCTATCTTATTAAAAAAATCACACTTTTGTTTTTGTTTGTTTGTTTTGCGGTACGCGGGCCTCTCACTGTTGTGGCCTCTCCCGTTGCGGAGCACAGGCTCCGGACGCACAGGCTCAGCCGCCATGGCTCACGGGCCCAGCCGCTCCGCGGCATGTGGGATCTTCCCGGACCGGGGCACGAACCCGTGTCCCCTGCATTGGCAGGCGGACTCTCAACCACTGCGCCACCAGGGAAGCCCCAAAAAAATCACACTTTTTGATTCAATGAAACAAAAATTAGCTAACCTTCTGAAAAAGTAGTATCTAAATCACCTCATATCACCATATGTCCAAAAAGGTACCCAGTACATCCAACTTTTCTGAGAAAATTATTAAAAAGCAAATAAGATTTTAAGAAGCATTTATATGTTTATTAATAATCCTAACATCAAATGGGCATTAAGTATTAAGGTTGAAAATCTTCCTCAAATTTCTAGGTAAAAATAAAATTTATATTTCACGTTTGCATCTCAAGAGATTTTTTCTTTTTTGTGGTACACGGGCCTCTCACTGCTGTGGCCTCTCCCGTTGCAGAGCACAGGCTCCGGATGTGCAGGCTCAGCGGCCATGGCCCACGGGCCCAGCCACTCCGCGGTATATGGGATCTTCCTGGACCGGGGCACGAACCCGTGTCCCCTGCATCGGCAGGCGGACTCTCAACCACTGCGTCACCAGGGAAGCCCTCAAGAGATCTTTTTAAACAACAAACTAAACCAAAGAATCACTTGGCTCATGGCCCCAGCTGAGATGAAGCTTAACATATGGCTGAACTACATAGTTTAGGTCAGGAAGAAACAAGACAGAAGCACAATTTGTGCTTTAAAACTGAGACACATATGAAACACTGCGCGGGGGTGTTGATGTATTACTCCACTCTACCACCAGATCTCCTTGGCAAACAGTGGTATAATTCTGAACAATCTTGGCCTCATCTTATCAGGAATATGCAAACTGGAGGAAAACCCACACAACATACCGGACAGAGACAAAAGTATTTCTCTTAATAACTATTGGAATGTTATTCCATTATTAATCAAAGGGTAAAAATCAGGCGCTTCTAGTGAAGATGGGGACTGGGGCATGAGGCGGAACACTTAAATTCAATTCTCAATATAAATGTGGCTAGTCAAGGTGTTTAGTTTTCTGCTCAAACTATAAGTGTTCATTTTTATAACTATTTTCCCCCAGCATGAGTTTCTATTTCCATCCTTTCAAGATAAACTAAAATTTAAAACACATACAAGATTTCATACAACTTTAATAACTTAAAGATATCAGATTTCAAACAATGAAGAACAAAACTATGTTGATTTTATTAAATGAGGTCAACCTATTCTGATTCTATAAAGTATGTACATTACTTATCATATATCTACGGCCTAGGAAAAAAAGCAGTTTGGAGAAAAAGGTTTTTACCTAAAAAGGAGGATAAGAGCTATACCTTCAGATTCGCTGGCAATCAATGCAATAATACAATTACATTATAGAAACAGCAATTATAGGAGAAAAGGAATGGACTCTATTATAAAGTCAGCTAAAAAATGTGGATACTACTACCTATTTCATAGTTATTTGGAAAATAAAATGAAATTATATATATACATACACAGAGCACTTAGCATAATAAAGAACAGTTAATAAATATTCAAAAAATGGTAGCTATTATTTACTACTTTTTAATCTTTCTGTGCCTTGATCTTCTCACTGCTAGTGATAATCGGTACAGCGTTTTCTAAGAGTTATTGAAGGACTCACAGATATAGAGAATAAATTAGTGGTTACCAGCGGGGAGAAGGAGTGGGCAATACAGGAGTAGGGGATTAAGAGGTACAAATTACTATGTATAAAATAAGCTACAAGGATACACTGTACAACACAGCAAATATAGCCAATATTTTATAATAACTATAAATGGAGCATAACCTTTAAAAATTGTGTATCAATATACTGTATACCTGTAACTTCCATAATAGTGTATATCAACTATATTTAATTTTTTAAAAATAGTTATTGAAGGGATTATATGAAATGTTGTATACAAGGTGCCCAGTTAAATACCTAGCACAAGCAAGCACTTATTAAAATGATAGTATGGGATACAGGTAAAAATTCATAGAAGAGCACATTTCCCCTAAATCTATCTATTCAATGTCAGTGTTCTACGCCACTCTCTAATTTCTTGGGAAAGATTAGTAAGAAGCTGAAGTCATAAAATGGTTAACTCTTAAGAAAGTAAGCATGATTTTCTGATCTCATGGGTGCCTAACCAATGCTAACTTCTAGAATTTGACAAAGGCAGCAAACTTCTTCTGACGAATGCATAAAAAGATGAAAGAAACATCTTTCTCTGCTCCTATTATTTTTCTCACTTCTTAGATGTATTCTATTAGTGAGTATGTAATACTAGAATAATAGTGGAAGACTACTACTGTATACTAGCTCAAGGGGAACTTCTAATAACATTTAAATAGTGGGATGTGCTTTCCAGAAACCTAAATCTGGGAAAATACAAGCGATATGTTCAAAAGACTCTCATCTGGAGAACTGCTGACAAATCTTTACAATAGGGTTTGTTGCTGAGAAAAGAATTGCTTTTGTGAATCCAGTACACAATGACTTATTTACAGAATTGGAGGGACGGGAGTTGAATGTAAAGCACTATGTATCATGGAGAAAAAAAGTTACCTGAGGTCTTTGGAAATGTCAGCTTTAAAAGAGACACAAACTGCATGAACTAGTTATAAAAGATGTATACAAATATAATAGGGTCAGCTATGCGCTCAGGGTCAGTAAAACCTAACTTGGTCAGGCTTGATTTTTTTCACTTTGTACAAGAATGAAGAAATGCAGAAAAAGAAATAGATAGTATCTCTGACCAGATCCAATATGTCTTTAAGCAATCCTTTTTTCCATTTTTGCCCACATGCTGTCTCAATTTCCCTATTTTATTGGAGTATTTCCAAACCAAGTTCTCTAGGTTATACCAATTAACTTCAAAGCAGAGATGCTGGCATAAATCTAACATTTCTAGAAGTATAGAATAAAAGACTCCACGGCTTTCAATTGCCTATTTAAAAAAAATGAAAGGTGGTTTGTTCACTTGCTCAGCAGCTTTAAAAACAAAGGTTTCATGCTGCCACAGTTTTATTTTAAAGAACAATACCTGTGAAAGGCAAGTAAGTAACTGGATAATAAAAGTAGGACAGGAAAATATAAAAGAAAACAAAAACAGACACAATTTCACACAGGAAATACATTAACAAACTAAGAAAAACCATCCTATTTTCCACAT
Organism: Neophocaena asiaeorientalis asiaeorientalis; assembly: GCF_003031525.2. Lineage (NCBI taxonomy): Eukaryota > Metazoa > Chordata > Mammalia > Artiodactyla > Phocoenidae > Neophocaena > Neophocaena asiaeorientalis. The sequence continues at coordinate 4,556,523 of NW_020174560.1, read as the reverse complement.
AACCTAAAGCTAACCTCAAAAGTTTTCCTTTTGTCCTGATTTTACTCTTCTTTCAATCCCTTCCAGGAACACAGAGTACCTACCTCCCTCTGCGTGGTTAATATATGGTACTTGATTTCAAAGAGCTTTAGAAGGTAGCATTCTTTGGCCACCTACTCATTTCAGGAGCACCCCACCGTTTCAATATCCCGAAGAGTTTCCTAGGTACTTAAACGTGCAGTATAACGACATGTTTCTGTGTCTGCTCTAGGCAATGACGGCAACAAAAGCTTTGGTTCATGGGGCACTGTAGATCTCATCCACTGGACTAGCTCTAAGAAACTGATAAGTGGTCAGTGTAAGTAACCCAATACTCAGAATTTTTAACTTATTTCTATACTGACCTTCGCTTCTGGTCCCAATGAAAGATTAGTCGTATTGTAGCAGCATGCCCCCAACTTTCCCCTGAGGGAAAAAGAACATGGTAACTGACTGCGTTATAAGTCTCTCAGAATGCCTCTGACCAAATACAGTTTTACTTTGCTTAATTTAACATAACAAAAGTATATCTGGTTTCAAAAAACCTGGTACATGGGTAACATCCTGAGATTAATAGATTTTCACCTATCTGTGGCAATACTGCAGATCATTATCACTATCCTCTATTTTCTTTTAGAAAACTTTATAGTTCGAGTCAACATATTTGTCAATCTTCCTTATCATCAGGCTTACTAACGTATTTCAGACCACCAGAAGAAAAGCAAAAGCTCTGACAGAATATTCTTAAAGATTTCAGTACAAATAAACCTTGAAGCACTGTGTTCTAACAAAGCCACGAGTAAGGTTAGAGTCATAAGCCTATTCATTACAGTTTGATTTGTATTTAAATGGATTCACCACTCCTCCTAAGACTGTGCTTTCTGAGGGAGTCATCTTATGAATATTTATATGCTAAGTACCTGACACAAGAGTTGCCAGAGAGTAGATGCTCAATAAATGTTAAACAACTGAAAGGATGAGTCAGTATCTAAAGGCACTGTGCTCCACACTAAGATTTATCGGTGAATAAGACAGTCTTCTCTACTTTCATGGAGCTTACAGTACTCAACAAGTATCAAATGAAAGAGGTAGGAAAAAATGTATTTAACTAAAAATGTTTATTTGATTAATTGCCTACCCAGTGCAGGAACAAGCAAGGCCTGATTTTTATCAATCTTTGTCGTCATCTGATTGGTTAAAATTACCTACAAAAACAAAACGTGAGAAAATTAGGTGAGTCTCCTCCCAAATTTATCAAGTAAATAGTCACGTGATTTTAGTATTCTGAATATAATCTAATTTAAAGAAAGATATATGTAGGTAATGAAAACTTTTCTCATATATTTTTTAGATATTACCCATAAAAATGAGTAAAATTATCTGAATACATGATTCTACTGAATATAAAACATTTTTTAACAGATTAGAACAAAGAAGTTCTTATTGTGATAATGGAAGAAAAAAATATAGTAGATAATACATAAAGGTCTAAAGAGACCATGTGTAAAAACTTCATAACTAGGAGCACAGGAAACATGGGAGTCTGTGTTCTTTACCACTGTTGCCTCTCTAGAATATATTTACTCAAAGGAATATAAAATCCTTAATAAATAACTCAATGTTTATACTTTTAGGGGAGAGACAGTATTACCATTTATGATTTTACAGAAAAAAAAAACTGAGGCAAAGAATTATGAGAAGAGATCTAAAATCATAGAGAGCACAGTATAAGTAGAAGAACTGGGAAAAGATAAAACCCAGTAACAGATCAACTGACCCAAAAATTATGACTATGCTAGTCTGCTGGTAATAGAGATGTAAGTGTTGCCTTACTCACAGATGGCCTCCAGGCTAAAAATATTGCTAATTCTTTTGGATTAAATAGTGGCCTATAGAAAAGATTCCATGTTTAGAAAGACAGTAATTTTATTTTATTTATTTATTCTTTGGCCGCACCGCATGGCATGCGGGATCTTAGTTCCTCAACCAGGGATCGAATCCGTGCCCCCTGAAGTGGAAGCACGGAGTCTTAACCACTGGACCTCCAGGGAAGTACCGAAAGATAGTAATTTTAGAGTAGAGATAAAGAAAGTGCTTAAGGCTACCTTAATATGGTAAAAGTCAGATTATCTGGCACCTTCTCATCTAAAAGTCTCCAGAAATGGTTATTTTAAATATTGTTCCAATACAGAGCTTCCCTCCAGAAATAAGACAGATACTACTTCAAGCTGAAACTGATAAAGAACTTCTAAGAAAAGCAATAAGAAAAGATACCTACTCTAAAAAAGTCATCTATTTCTTAAGAAAACTGAAAAGAAAAGGCTGTTTGGCTGTACCCACCACAGTGGTCAACACCCTAAAGTTTCTGTTTATCTACGAAGGAGAAATCTGTGATCCATCTAGATCTCAGTCAAGCACAAACTGGATGACAGCACTTCCTCTTAGCTCCTCTCCCCTTAAGTGCCATAGTGGTTTTCCCATGTGTTACCTTATTCCAGGTATCTCAGAACAAGCTAAGCAGGAATTTAAATTGGTAATTCACTGAAATATATGTCTTACTGGCATCCACAACATGTTGAACAATACTCTTTACACACTATCAAGTGTTTAATCTTTAGCAACTGGGATAGTTACTCACACCAACACTTTTTGGTTAAAGGTACACTATTCAATTCTGCAGCCATGGGCCACATCAGGCGGACTCTCAACCACTGCGCCACCAGGGAAGCCCCCCCATATAGCGTTTTAAAACTAAATTAATTAAAACTAGAAATTCACTTCCTCTGCAGCATTAGCCACATTTCAAGTGCTCAACACCCATGGAACTACTATATCAGACTGAGCATTTTCATCTTTTTTTCTCTTTTTGGCTGCATTGGGTCTTTGTTGCGGTGCTCAGGCTTTCTCTAGTTGCAGCGAGTGGGGGCTACTCCTCATTGCGGTAGGTGGGCTTCTCATTGTGGTGGTTTCTCCTGTTGCAGAGCACAGGCTCTAGGCGCACAGGCTTCAGTAGTTGCGGCACGTGGGCTCAGTAGTTGTGGCTTGTGGGCGCTAGAGCACAGGCTCAGTAGTTGTGGCGCACAGGCTTAGTTGCTCCATGACATGTGGGATCTTCTCAGGCCAGGGATCAAACCCGTGTACCCTGCATTGGCATGTGGATTCTAAACTACTGTGTCACCAGGGAAGTCCTGAGCATTTTCTTCTTTGTAGAAAGTTCTACCAGACAGCATTGGCTTAGAGAATATTACACATCTTACACATTATCCATTACACATCTTGAGGAAATTGTAAATAGACATGCTGGCTTACCAGTTGTTCAACATCCCAAAATAAGAATTTGCATTGTTAGCATATACTTATAATTAACAGTATTTCTGCAAAAATGTTGGGTTTACCATGACATAAATGAAAATTACTGTGTGATTACTCCAAGCTCCTAAAGAATGAGTCTTGGGAGTTCCCTAGTGGACTAGTGGATAGGATTATGGGCTTTCACTGCCATGGCCCGGGGTTCAATCCCTGGTCAGGGAATCGAGATCCTGCAAGCTGCGCAGCACGGCCAAAAAAATTAAAGAAGAATGGGTCTTAAAATAGTGAAGTGGGGACTTCCCTGGTGGCGCAGTGGTTAAGAATCTGCATGCCAATGCAGGGAACAAGGGTTCGAGCCCTGGTCTGGGAAATGCCACATACCACGGAGCAACTAGGCCCAAGCGCCACAACTACTGAGCCTGCACGCCTAGAGCTGGTGCTCCACAACGGGAGAAGCCACCGCAATGAGAAGTCCACACACAGCAACGCAACTAGAGAAAGTCCGCGTGCAGCAAGGAAGACCCAATGCAGCCAAAAATAAATAAATTAATTAATTTAAAAAAATAGTGAAGTAATAATCACTTTAAAATTATAAACTTCACTGCTTTAAAAATACTTCTGTGGGCTTCCCTGGCGGCGCAGTGGTTGAGAGT
>NW_020174560.1:4510705-4552400 GCF_003031525.2 Neophocaena asiaeorientalis asiaeorientalis | reverse complement strand
AACGGGAGGGGCCACAGCAGTGAGAGGCCCGCGTATCGCAAAAAAAAAAAAAAAAAAAAAAAAAAGGAAGCCAGACATAAAAGACCACATATTGTATGATTCTATTTATATAAAATATCCAAAAAGACAAATCCATAGAGACAGAAAGCAGACTAGTGGTTGTTAGTGGCTGAAGGGAGGGTGCAATGGGGAATGATGGTTAATGGGTAAGGGAGTTCTTTTTGGGGGTGACGGAAATGTTCTAAAATTAGATAGCTGTGATGGTTGCACAACTCTGCAAATATACTAAAAAGCACTGAACTGTGATTTAAAAGGGTTAATTTTATGCTATGTTAATTATATCTAATAGAGCTGTTAAATTTTTTTCTGATAATAATCAAATAAATGCATCTCTAGAAGGACTCTCTCCATTATCAGTCTGCAAAGACTTAAAAGACTCAAAGTTGGTAAAGAAGTGGGACAACAAGAATTCTCATGCATGTTATACACATGAAATTAACATAATATTGTAAATCAAAATATCTCAAAAAAGAAGTCTATCTTCTATTTTAGAAAAAAAGTATAATTGGAATCTAATCAAGAGGAAACATCACAGAAACCCAAAATTGTAACTTTTTTTTTTTTTTGCCAACCCATGTGGCATGTGGGATCTCAGTTCCCCAACCAGGGATTGAACCCGTGCCCCTGCATTGGGAGCATGGAGTCTTAACCACTGGACGGCCAGGGAAGTCCCCACAGAAACCCAAAATTAAGAGATAATCTCTAAAATCACTGGCTTCTATTCTTCAATACAGCAATGTCACAAAAACAAAGAAAGGCAACTAAAGAGATACAACATCTAAAGGCAATATGCGATTCCAGTTGGCAAAAAGAACGGGAAAAATTTGCTGTGAAGGACATCATTGGGATAATTGACAGAACAGGAATATGGATTATATACTAAAGTGCTGTATCAATATTAAATTTCCTACATTTGATAACTATACTGTGGACACATATGAGAATATTTCTTGTTCTTAGGAAATACACACTGAATATTATCAGATAAAAGGATATGATATATGCAACTCTTTTCAAAGTGTTCAGAAAAATATATACATAAACTCTGTGTGTGTGTTTGTGTATGTATAGAAAGAGAGTGGGGAGAGAGAATAAGAATGAAAAAGCAAACCTTGGGAAAGGTTATATGGGAGTTCTTTATACTATTCAAATCAACAAAATAAATAAAATTCTATCTTTTCCCCACTGAACTAAAAAAAAAAAAAAAAAGAAAGGATTCCCATTCACTGTTGTAGAGAATATACTTTGGGATATGCTTTCTGAGGGCAATTTGATAATATATTACAAAAGGTTTAAAAATAGGGATATCTCACTGGCTTAATACTTTCAGAAATGACTGGATACACGGACAAAGAAGCATATATAACGTTGTTGACTCCAGTGTTTTACATGGTGAAACACTGGAGCCAACTTTAAAGATGATCAATAGAGAGAGAGGTGGTTAAAAAACTATGCCACAACCATACAGTAGAATACTATATAGATGTTAAGGTAAGGTACATTTATAAAGTAGTATGTATGGGAAGAGGTTCATAGTATATTAAGTAAAAAACAACTGTTTGCTTGATTGATTTTAATATGATTTCACTTAAAAAATATGTATGTTTACACAGAATAAGTTTGGAAAAATATATACAACAAACTCAACAATAATCATCTCTGGGTAATAGATAATATAATTGCTTACTTTCTACACTTTCAATTGCTTAAAACTTTTTTTACAGCAAGTAAATATAACTTAAAATTGTAAAATGTACTTATTAGCAAAGGTCATACATGCCTCTATAGATGCTAACTGGGAAATTAAAAATCAAACAAAGAAGAATTAATAAACTAAGAGGAGAAAGTATACACTCAACCCACAAAGTCCTACCTCTAGAAGTAGCTACTGTAAATGTTTTGGTACTTTCAGATCTTTTTCTTCATATGTATAAATATAAATGCACATATATAACTTCTGTTTTCTTCAAAAATTGGGATCACAGGGCTTCCCTGGTGGCGCAGTGGTTGAGAGTCCGCCTGCCGATGCAGGGGACATGGGTTCGTGCCCCGGTCCAGGAAGATCCCACATGCTGCGGAGCAGCTGGGCCCGTGAGCCCTGACCGCAGAGCCTGCGCGTCAGGAGCCTGCGCTCCGCAACGGGAGAGGCCACAACAGTGAGAGGCCCGTGTACCGCAAAAAAAAAAAAAAAAAAAAAAATTGGGATCACGCTAAATATATTATTATGTAAGTTGAATTTTTTCACTTACTCATCTATCTGGATATATCTTCTTCCATGTTAGTGCATGTATATTTACATTACTCTTCTTAAACACTGCATAGTATTCCATGTTGTTATTTAGATTACTTTTTTTTTTTTGGCTGAGCCGTGCAGCACAGCTTGCAGGATATCAGTTCCCTAATCAGGGATTGAACCCAGGCCATGGCAGTGAAAGCCTGGAATCCTAACCACTAGACCACCAGGGAACTCCCTAGATTACTTTTTTAATCAGAAAAGATGAAGCTATTTCTGTTAAAAAACAAAAACCTAAGGAACTATGCAACCCATTAGCCTTGAGTGCCCCCTACTGGGGACTCTTCACTGATATTAACAGAATGCTAAATTACAAATTAATGCCGAGAAAGAATTCAAAGACAGGACACTATGTTTTCAGCATATGGCAAAAAAAATCTAAAAACTCAAAAGAAAAAATGTATGTTTTGAAATTATTTTATTGAGGAGTTATTTACATATGATGTATTACAGCCTTGTGCAAAGGACTCTAATTGGCGGTGAAGACAAGAAAATCAAGGTAAGCAGTTTGATCTTCTCCCATCTCCCTCCCAGACAAGTGTGTATATTTGTGTCAGTGGTAGGATGAGGTTGCAAAGAGAGAAGTGAAAACGGGCAATAAAAAAAAGTTTTTACCTCACTCCTTTTTTTTGTTTGTTTTTGTTTTGGGTTTTTTTTGGCCACAAACACACAGCACGCAGGATCTCAGTTCCCCGACCAGGGATCGAATTTGCACCCACTGCAGTGGAAGTGCAGTCCTAACCACTGGACCACCAGGGAATCCCCTACCTCACTCCTTTTATCTCTTTACTTCTGAACTTATCTTTATGTCTCTCCTCACACTACAAATCTAGAAGCGTTAGCTCCACCTCTAAACATCTAGGTTGTTTACACTATGTAATTTTTCTATCCGAGTCTGTGATTATACACTATGTAATAATCAAAGACTCAAGAGTAAAAGAAAAATAGGGATGTTGGAAGAGCTTACCTGAAGAACGTCAAGTATGTTACAAAGAAAACAATGCAATTATCAAAGATGGCATTTCTTTATCAAAGTCCATTTTTATAATATGGCATCTTGATTATGCTTTTTATTTGCCAGGAAAACTGATATACAACACTTATGACTGGATTTAATATTTTTTATAGAAACCAAACCAAAACAAAACTACATTCAGAACTGTATATCTATATTATTTGCTTTTAGTCAAGCAAATTCTATTTTTGCTATTTCTAGACTGTAACATTTTATTTTTTTACTTTTATTTATTTATTTATGTTTGGTCATGCTGTGTGGCATGTGGGATCTTAGTTCCCTGACCAGGGATCAAATCTGTGCCCCCTACAGTGGAAGCATGAAATCCTAACCACTAGACTGCCAGGGAATTCCCTAGACTTTAACATCTTATATAATCTTGACTTTATAATAAAACTCCCTTTAGTAGTAATACTTACAGCTAATCTGTAGTTATTTGCAAGGCTGATCATTTGCTGCGCTAGGCCATTTAGTAACCGAGTACGAAGGGATAGGTCATCTAGGTCATGACGAAAAGGAAAAGCAATACCATCCACTATCACTAATCGAACCTAAATAAAGAAGAGATAATGATATTAGGTTTGGTATTTAAAATAAAATAATAAATGGCAACCAAAAAGCAGAGTCCATCACAGGAAAACAAAAAACAAAAAACCTTAAAATCCAGGGTTCTATTTCCAACTCTCCAAAGGCTTCATTTTGGTCAGGTATAAATCTGTTCAATGCTTTCTGCACTAGTCACCAAAAGTTAAAATGTACTCTGGTTTGATAATTTATCATCTTAAAAAAGTAATTCAACAAAAGAAAAAGGGGCAATTACAATTTTCTTGCAATTTGCCACTACACCCAGTCTTTACAGAGGTGTACTGATGAAAAGCACTTGAAATCTTAGCAAAACCAATTTCTCAACTAAATGTCAATTTTACCTTCAGGGTTCTTTTTATGTTGAAAAAAAAACCAAATGCTCAAATATTGAATTATAAAACCTTTTTCAAAAGCTTAATTTTTTTTTTTTTTTTTTTGCACTACACGGGCCTCTCACCGTTGTGGCCTCTCCCGTTGCGGAGCAACAGGCTCAGGACGCGCAGGCTCAGCAGCCATGGCTTATCGGCGCAGCCGCTCCGCGGCATGTGGGATCTTCCCAGACCAGGGCACTAACCCGTGTCCCCTGCATCGGCAGGCGGACTCTCAACCACTGTGCCACCAGGGAAGCCCGATAGCAGTATTTACTACATGGAAATCAGCAAGCAAATCAGTTACAGATCAGGACTTGATTTGTTTTGCTGGTTGTCTAGACTTTTAATAAAGCGATGGGAAAAAAATGTCATAATCAGATTGACCTTAAAAATGTGTCTGTAGAGAACAGACTTGTGGTTGCCAAGAGGGAGGGGGGTGAAGGAGGGAAGCATCACTTTGCTGTACCGCAGAAATTAACAAGACACTATAAATCACCAATACTTCAATAAATTTTTTTAAAAGTGTTCTGTCTGTATCCATTGCATTGTGAACTACACAAAAAAATGAGGAAATATGCTTCTACTTTTGGAAAATGAATCCAATAACTAGGAATGATCATTAAATCAAAAGAAGAAAAATACTCCACGGGAAAACACTATATAATTGCAAGTTTTGGTCCTAGGGTATTTGTAACGAGTCCCAAATACCTAGGGCATCCAAGGACCTCTCTGCTCAAACCAGAGGAGCTATACAGCCTAACTTATAATGCAAGACTAGAAATAGGCTGTTTTCCTCTCTACAGTACAGATTTTACTGAAAGTGGCTGAAATACAAAGATCTGGACGTTCTGTTAAGTGGTAACTGTCACACTCATGGCTTTTCTCCAAGTTTAGGGAGCAAGCTCCTGAATATGCTCTGGTGAGTTTCCTTGGTCTCTCAAAAGGCAGATTATACCGAATGACAGAAAGTCGATGAAGTACAGAGTTTGAGTGGGTAGAATAAAACAAGCATTGTCAAACAAACAAACAAACAAAAACCAAAAATCAAGCACTGTCATTCAACTCATAAAAGCTGAAATTAAAAAGTCAACATGGGACTTCCCTTGCAGTCCAGTAGTTAAGACTTCACCTTTCAATGCAGGGCGTGCAGGTTTGATCACTGGTCGGGAAGCTAAGATCCCACAGGCGTTGCGGCCAAAAAACCAAAATATAAAACAGAAGCAATGTTGAAACAAATTCAATAAAGACTTTAAAAGTGGTACATATCAGGGACTTCCCTGGTGGTGCAGTGGTTAAAAATCCGCCTGCCAATGCAGGGGACACAGGTTCGAGCCCTGGTCCGGGAATATCCCACATGCCGCGGAGCAACTAAGCCCGTGTGTCACAACTACTGAGTCTGTGCTCTAGAGACCCAGAGCCACAACTACTGAGGCCACCTGCCACAACTACTGAAGCCTGCGCATCTACAGCCTGTGCTGTAGAAGCCACCGCAACAAGAAGCCCACACACCGCAACGAAGAGTAGCCCCCACTCACTGCAACGAGAGAAAGCCCGCATGCAGCAATGAAGACTCAACGCAGCCATAAATAATAAAAATCTTTTAAAAAATGAGAAAAGAACCATTTAAATAAATAAATAAAATAAAATAAAATAAAAATGGTCCACATCAAGAAAAAAAATCTTAAAGAAAAAAAGTTACCAGCGTGAATTTTTATTTTGGTCGTGCCCTGTGGCTTGTAGGAAACTTAGCTCCCCTCAACCAGGGATCAAACTCATGCCCACTGCAGTGGAAGTGCAGAGTCCTAACCACTGGAAGGGAATTCCCTCCAAAGTGAATTTTTTTAAATAAAAATTAGGAATCCAAGAGAGTTTTAAACTCTTTATGTTTCAGAAACATTTTGTGTAGTGTAATTCCCTTCTGCCAGCAGTTCTTTCCTTTGTGCAACTAACAAAGAAGAAATTTTGGGTAAATGGACCATGGGATGACTCCATTTGATATTCCTTCTTTTCTTACTATTCACTGACACTAAGAGTGGTTTATTAGAGATATGAGGTCTTTCCCATATCACAGATAAATTGTTCAGTGTAGAAAAATTAAAAAACTGAGGATGTATCAAAATTCTGTAATGTCAGCAAAATAACCATATTTTCCATTTTCACAAAATAAGGCTCAATAAAGACCCCATAGGGCTTCCCTGGTGATGCAGTGGTTGAAGGTCCGTCTGCTGATGCAGGGGACATGGGTTCGTGCCCCGGTCCGGGAGGATCCCACATGCCGCGGAGTGGCTGGGCCCGTGAGCCATAGCCGCTGAGCCTGCGCGTCCAGAGCCTGTGCTCCGCAATGGGAGAGGCCACCACAGCGAGAGGCCCACATACCACAAAAAAAAAAAGACCCCATAAAGAAAGAATATAAGAACATAAAGGGCTTCCCTGGTGGCGCAGTGGTTGAGAATCCGCCTGCCGATGCAGGGGACACGGGTTCGTGCCCCAGTCCGGGAAGATCCCACCTGCCGCGGAGCGGCTGGGCCCGTGAGCCATGGCCGCTGAGCCTGCGCATCCGGAGCCTGTGCTCCGCAATGGGAGAGGCCACCACAGCGAGAGGCCCACGTATCGCAAAAAAAAAAAAAAAAAAAAAAAAAAAGAACATAAAAATTGTGAGAAGCACTTAAGAACGTACTTCCTGTCACAACCAGTCATCTAGATTTCTGCTCTTTTTACCTCTTAGGGAAAAATCCTCAGTAAGTGGTGCTAGGAAAACTGGACAGCTAAATGAAAAAGAATGAACACCATACACAAAAATAAACTCAAAATGGATTAGAGACCTAAATGTAACGCCAGACACTATTAAACTCTTAGAGGAAAACATAGGCAGAACACTCTTTGACATAAATCACAGCAAGATCTTTTTTGACACACTTCCTAGAGTAACGAAAATAAAAACAAAAATAAACAAATGGGACCTAATGAAACTTAAAAGCTTTTGCACAGCAAAGTAAACCATAAACAAGACAAAAAGACAACCCTCAGTATGGGAGAAAATATTTGCAAATGAAGCAACAGATAAGAGATTAATCTCCACAATTTACAAGCAGCTCAGTATCAAAAAAACAAACAACCCAATCAAAAAATGGGCAGAAGACCTAAAGAGACATTTCTCCAAAGAAGACATACAGATAGCCAACAAACACATGAAAAGATGCTCAACATAGCTAATTATTTGAAAAATGCAAATCAAAACTACAGTGAGGTATCACCTCACACCAGTCAGAATGGCCATCATCAAAAAATCTACAAACAATAAATGCTGGAGAGGGTGTGGAGAAAAGGGAATGCTCCTACACTGTTGGTGGGAATGTAAATTGTTACAGGCACTATGGAGAACAATATGGAGGTCCCTCAAAAAACTAAAAATAGAGCTACCATATGATCCAGCAATTGCACTCCTGGGCATAAATCTGGAGAAAACCAAAATTCGAAAAGATATTTACATGCACCAAATGTTCATTGGAGCAGTATTTACAATAACCAGGACATGGAAGCGACTTAAATATCCATCAACAGATGAATGGATAAAGAAGATGTGGTACATATATACAATGGAATATTACTCAGCCATAAAAAAGAATCAAATAATACCATTTGCAGCAACATGAATAGACCTAAAGATTACCATACTAAGTAAGCCAGACAGACAAATATCATATGGTATCACTTATATGTGAAATCTAAAAAATGATACAAACGTATTTACGAAACAGAAACAGACTCACAGACTTAGAAAACAAACTTATGGCTACCAAAGGGGAAAGGTGGGAGGAGAGAGATAAATTAGGAGGTTGGGGAAGAAAAAAAGGAAAAACAGAAATGGTAAAAATTCATCAAATTCCTCAACAACAGTAACACAGGAAGCTAATCAATTCAGCAAAAAAATACACCTCTGTTGTTTCACTTTCATCATGCTTGTTAATGTAAGCAAAAATATCAACCAGCGTTTATGTTAAAACAGTACCTGTTCCTCAGTGAGGGGAGCAACTTCTTTGCTGAATTGGACAGCCATCAAGTGCTTATTGGTAGCTTAATTTTGCCAAATAATGGCATAGGTCAGATATGGATAAATAAGTTTAGCAAAGTTCAGATCGATGAAAACCTCTTAGGGAAAAATCCTGATGTAAACAAAATGCAAGAAAATTGTGTAATAGTCAACCTTATGGTCCATATTTTGAGGAAAATACAGAAATTTATTTATTTATTTACGGCCACACCGCATGGCTTGTGGGGTTTTAGTTCCCTGACCAGAGATCGAACTCAGGCCCTTGGCAGTGAGAGCACAGAGCCCTAACTACTGGACCACCAGGGAATTCCCCAGAAAATAATTTATAACCAGAAATAAATGGTAACTAGAGCTCATCAATGAATTTGGTAAAGTTGCAGGATACAAAATTAATAAACAGAAATCTGTTGCATTTCTATACACTAACAACAAAAGATCAGAAAGAGAAATTAAGGAAACAATCCCATTTACCATGTAAAATGGTTCAGCAACTGTGAAAAACAGTTTTGCAAGGCCTCAAAAAGTTAAACATAGAATTACCATATGATCCAGCAATTTTGCAACTAATAACTAAAAAATATATAGTAAAAAAAACAAGGGCATCAAAATAGTATACTAGAAAATAACTATCTAATAAAAAAAAGACAGTAATGGAGAAATTGAGAAATAAGGTATAAGACATATAGAAAAAAAAAAAGAGCAAAATGGCAGAAGTACCTCCCTATGAGCAAGCATGTTAAATGTAAATGAATTAAACTCTCCAATTAAAAGGCAGAGATTGGCAGAATGGATTTAAAAAATGACCCAACTGTAGGCTTTCTACAAGAAACTCACTTTAAGTCCAAAGATACATATAAGTTACATGTGAAAGGATGGAAAAAGATATTCCCTGCAAACAGTAACCAAAGAGAGCTGGAGTGGCCAGACAAAAGAGACTTTAAGACAAATACTGTTACAAGAGACAAAGAAGGACACTGTATAATAATAAAAGGGTCAGTCCATTAAGAAGATATAACAATTATAGGGAATTCCCTGGCGGTGTGGTGGTTAGGACTTGGTGTTTTCACTGCCATGGCCTGGGTTCAATTCCTGGTCAGGGAACTAAGATCCCGAAAGCTAAAAAAAACAAAAAGAAGATATAACAATTATAAATATATAGAGACCTAACAACAAAGCCCTAAAATATATAAAGCAAAAACTGATAAAATTAAAGAAAGAGGACTTCCCTGGTGGCATAGTGGTTAAGAATCCACCTGCCAATGCTGGGGACATGGGTTCGAGTTCTGGTCAGGGAAGATCTCACATGCCTTGGAGCAACTAAGCCTGTGCATCACATCTACTGAGCCTGAGCTCTAGAGCCCTCGAGCCAAAACTACTGAAGCCCGCGTGCCTAGAGCCTGGGCTCCTCAACAAGAGAAGCCACCACAATGAGAAGCCCACATACCTCAATGAAGAGTAGCTCCCACTTGCTGCAACTAGAGAAGGCCCGCGTGCAGCAAAGGAGACCCAATGCAGCCAAAAATTAATTAATTAATAATTTTTAAAAATAAATTTTTTTAAATCAAAGAAAGAAACAAGACAGTTCTACAGTAATAACTGGCAATTTCAAACAGCTCAAATTCAATGACGGATGTAACTGGACAAAAGATAAACAAGGAAAGAAAAGACTTAACAAGACTATAAATCAACTAGAATTAGCAGATCTATACATACAACACTCCACTCAACAGCAGACTACACATTCTTCTCAAGTGCACATGGAACGTCCTCCTGCATAGACCAGATGTTAGGTCACAAAATAAGTCTCAAATTTATAAAGATGGAATCATTGTTATCTTCTCTGACCAGAATGGAATAAAATTAGAAACCAACAAAAGGACATTTGAAAAATTCACAAATATGTGGAAATCAAACAACACACTCTTTTTTTTTTTTTTTTTTTGCGGTACGCGGGCCTCTTACTGTTGTGGCCTCTCCCATTGCGGAGCACAGGCTCTGGACGCACAGGCTCAGAGGCTATGGCTCATGGGCCCAGCCGCTCCGCGGCATGTAGGATCTTCCCAGACCGGGGCACGAACCCATGTCCCCTGCATCGGCAGGCGGACTCTCAACAACTGCGCCACCAGGGAAGCCCAACACACTCTTAAATAAACAAAGAGTCAAAGAACTCAAAATGGAAATTAGAATGTACTTAAAGATAAATGAATATTAAAAAATAATATACCAAAATTTATGGGATACAGTAAAAGCAGTGCTCAGAGGAAAATGTACAGCTCTAAACAACTATATTTTTTAAAAAAGGGAATTTCCTGGCAGTCCAGCAGTTAGGACTGCACACTCTCATTGCCAAGGGCCTGGATTCAATCCCTGGTTGGGGAACTAAGATTCCACAAGCCACATGGTGCAGCAAATAAATAAATAAATGTTTTTTAAAAAGAAATAAAGATCTCAAACCAATATCCTAAAATTCTACTTAAAAGAACCAGAAAAAGAAGAGCAAACTAATCCCAAATAAAGTAGAAGAAAGTAATGAAAATTAAAGTGGAAATAATCAAAATAGACAAGAGACAAACAATTGGAAAAATCACTGAAATCATAAGTTGATTCTTTGAGGGACTTCCCTGGTGGTGCAGAGGTTAAGAATCTGACTGCCAGTTCAGGGGACACAGGTTCAAGCCCTAGTCTGGGAAGATCCCACATGCCGTGGAGCAACTAAGCCCGTGCGCCACAACTACTGAGCCTGCATGCCACAACTACTGAAGCCCACGTGCCCAGAGCCCGTGCTCTGCAGCAAGAGGAGCCAGCGCAATGAGAAGCCCACACACTGCAACAAAGAGTAGCCCCTGCTCGCCACAACTAGGGAAAGCCCGCGCGTGGCTATGAAGGACCCAACGCAGCCAAAAATAAAATTAATTAATTAATTAGTTCTTTTAAAAAGAGAGAGATTTTTAAAAAAAAGAAAAAGAAAAAAAGTTGATTCTTTGAAAAGATCAACAAAATTGACAAGCCTTTAACTAAAGTGACTAAGAAAAAGAGAGAAGGTGCAAATCACTCCAGTCAGGAATGAAAGTAAGGACATTACTACTAATCTTATAGAAATAAAAAACAAAGAGAATATAATGAACATTTGTATGCCAAAAAATCAGATAACCTAGATGAAATGGACAAATTCATTGAAAGACACAAACTACCAAAACTGACTGAAGACACAGAAAATCTGAATAGATTTATAACAAGAGATTGGATCAGTAATCAAAAGCCTTTCAACAAAGAAAAAATCAGGACCAGATGGCTTCACCAGTGAATTCTATAAAATGTTTAAAGAATTTACACCAATTCTTCTCAAAGTATTCTGAAAAGTAGAGAAGGGAACTTCCTAACTCATTTTATGAAGCCAATATTACACTGATACCAAAGCCAGACAAAGACATCACCGGCAAAGAAAACCACAGACCAATTACAGATGCAAAAATCCTCAATAAAATACTAGGAAACTGAATCTTGTAGTATATTAAAAGGATTAAATATCATGATCAAGCGGGATTTATCCTAGGAATGCAAAGGTGGTTTAATATGAAAATCAATCAATGAAACACACCAGATTAATAGAATGATGGGTGAAAAAAGCCACATAATCGTCTCAGTTGATTCCGAAAAAGCATCTGACAAAACCCAACACCTTTCATGATAAAAACAATCAACTAATTAGGAATAAAAGAGAGCCTCCTCAACCTGATAAACATTGAGCCATACCTTTGAGTGTTCTGAAAGGAAGTCTGGAAGCAGATAAACTTGTGCCAGTAGCTCTGTGTAGTCACGACAACGAAAATAATAAATATGGGAAAGAATATTTTCAAGAGTGAAATCCTGCAAAGCTTTTGGGTGCTCTGAAATAAACAACAAAATAATTTTAAAATAGTTTTACCTGTCATTTCACAAACTATCATTTCATAATTCCTGACCTCTTATTTTCACCTTTTCCACTGTTTCCTTACATACTAGACTAGAAATTTAGACACATACACAACTACAGTTTTAATGTCTATCTTTTCATATTTCTAGTTATTGGCTTCCATTGAATAGAAGTAACACAATGGAACTTCTTTCTTGTTTTTTTCATAAGACTCCAAATTAAAAGTTAAAAGGAAAAATGTTGAAAAGCAGCATATTTTTCCCTTAAATGCCACAGTATAATTTGGTATTTAAGTAGAAACAATGATATAAAATAAAATTCTCTCCTTAGATTTGTTTTTTTAAAAATAACCAGATTGGTTCTGGACATATTTCAGAGAGAAACAAGTTAAAAATCATTGCATTTAAAAACATACTTAAGTTTTAATGCTGAAAGAAAAACCAAGAAATTAAATTTCAGAAAATATTTCCTATTACAAATATACATTTAACCAGTTCATTTTTAACCAAAAAACAACAGCTTAATCACACACCACTCATTAAAAACTATACTCCAGTGCTACATCCACAATATTTACAAGATCTTAAGACACTATTACAAACTACACCTGTGACATGGATCGCTTACAAGACTTTCAATAGATATACTGGTCATTGGTTAAAAAGGACACCTAGTACTACAATGAAAATAAAAATATTCAGCTGATTATATTCATTTAAAGGGAATACAAACATCTTAGGAAAAGCATTATGTTTTTTAACATTTCTAGAAAAAATGCACATCCAAAAAATAAAATACAATAAAGCAAAAGAAAAGCAAAAGAAAACAGTCAAACCAGAAACCATTTAATTTTATGAGTAACTGAAGGACACGAACTAGAAAACAAATTACCTTAAAAAAAACTTTTTTAATCTAACACTTTATTTCCACATAATAAGCGTAGAAAAACTTCCCAACACTTTTAACAATACAATTAACATAGCTGTGAAGTCAATTACATACTCAGAGGCACATAAGGTCAATCAGCCTAATTTTCCAAACATTTCCAGACATGATTTTTCAAGGCCACCCTTGGTTTTTGGAAAAACCAGTATGAAAGTCAATATACACTGAATACATTGACACAACATTTAATACTTACAGTAAGGTGTCCAGTAACATTAGCTAACACCTGGCAGGCCAGAGCATGACGATTTGAAGTCATACATTGAAATACAGGTTTGTCCCAGAGCTCCTGCAGTAAAAAGTGAGGGCCATAAAAGGGGACAAAAAGGCCAGCCCAGGTGTGGCATTTCTCAATTTGTAAGAGAAGTATGAGCGTTTAATACTAGGACACGGTCATTAAGCTTCACGTTCCAAATGGTCTCTTGCTTGAGATGGATACAAATGAAAATTACTTTTATTATACAGAAAAAAGAGCACTTGCCAACTTACCTTCTCCCATATGTGTTCCTGCTATAAGCTGCAGGTGCTGAATGCAGGCATTAGCAAGGTCTACCACTCTATCAACCATAAAACTCCCCTCTGTATCAATAAAAACTGCTTCACCTTCCACTCCTCCAAAACATTCTGGTATCTGCACATCTACTGCCAACTGCATACTGTCAAGAGAAAGAACTGAAATGACCAAATCATTATCATGATCATCTAAGGCAGTGTTTTTCAAACTCCAAATCACAACCCATTAGATACCACTAAATATTTTATACTCTGCAAAGTAACAGATGGTTGACTCTCCACGGCTCCAAACATATGTGAATCAACTGATGAATGGATTAGGGGGAGGGTGTGCCTATAAAACCACAATTAAGGACTCTTTAGTGGTTTTTAGGCTTCTGGGAATGGAACCCTTTATTATACAAAAATCTACTTTCAAACATTTGGCTTTCAAATATATTCTCAGGAATTAATTCTATAATAAAGTAGAAGACTGCTTATTGACCCCACTGACCACACTATACCGTTGCAAAAGAAACACTTTTAAGTATCAAAATAATTGTATCAATTTATCAAGATGGGGTGCTGAAGTAAGGCATATGTTGATATGTTTGATGCACACATACAGACACACAAAATTAAGAGCACATACATGCCTTTTTTGGTCTCCTAACTGTATGCCCACAACACAATACTCTGTTACTTACATAAATGTAAGAGGAGAACATTTTATTTTACCATAATTGTGTTTTTCCAACACCTGGTGCACCACAAATTTCTGTTGTTTTGGTTAAGGGTACGCCACCCCCAAGAATATTATCTAGTGCTGAACAGAAGGTAATTATGAAACTCTGGGTATGCTCCTGCTCAAGAAGTTCCAGTGCTGTGCACTTCTTGCCTGACTCAGCTGTACCAGAATAACTTGTTTTATTTGTGAGACATTCTCTTCTTATAATTTGCAGCGTTTCTAAGGCTTCCTCTTTAGATATCCCAACTTCTGAAAGTAAGAAACAGAAACAAAAACATTTGATTTTAGAAATTTAAAAGTCATATGTTATTGAGTTGTCTTCATTAAGTTTAATTTTTAAATAACAAGAAAGATGACAAGAGTACAGAAACATAAAAATGTAACATTCGATTAAGTATTTAATTTTTCAAGTTAATAAAGGCATTTATCTATATTTTCTTAGTCTTCACATACTTAAAAGATTTATCTATTACCTCAGAAACAGAATTGAGAAACCTAAGCCTCTAAAGCATTTCTGAGTATCTACAAGAGTATCTATCTCAGAAGGTAGAAATGAAAATGTCCTTTTTTTTTTCCTTTTGGTCCTTTTACTATCTCTTTGGTCTTTTACTATCTCTTTTGGTCTTACGAAGCCATAATAAACTTGCTCTCATAAGGTATACAAATTCTTTTTTAGAAAAGAATGAAAAATGGCCTCTTTAACTGCCTAAAACAAGATGCAGATTTAAGAAGTGCATGTGCATGTATTATTCATGAAAACATTGGAATGAAAAGTTCATGGATCACTGCAAACTATTTAATAAGAAAAATTATTTGATGCACCAATAGCTTAAACAATACACTTATGCTTCCTCAACTATACAGTTTCATTCCTGACAACATGGCCTAAGAAGTAAAATGGAAATTACAAAACAAGCTGCTTATGGAAGAAATAATGGAGAGGATATCACTTATGAGTTTGATATATCAGTGCTTGATTGGGTAAGGATATGAACTATAAATTTGGTGCTAACAAAAAACATTAATGGTGCTAAGGAAATGAAAATTCCATCCAATTTAAGAGCCTTAACTCGTCTGATTACTTAGGTTTCTCATTCCTGACCGCACCACTTACTATGTAGTTACTATGCATGGGCAAGTTACTTCTTTATGCCTCAGACTTTTCTTCTACAAAATGGGAATGAAACAACACACATAAAAACCTTGGTAGAACACTAAGCCCATCCAAAATGCTTAATAATTGTTAGCTACTATTATCATTCAGATTCTCTCATTTCTTTTTTGTAAAACCAACCTGTTGAAAGAAAATGAGCCCATCAAACTTTGGGGGATACAGTCTTTGGCATAAGACTTAAGACAAATAGTTAACATTGGCTTTACAACATTTGTTCTTGAGTGGAGAGTTGAAACCTTATTTTCAATCGTTAAGGGAAATGACTTAAAATTCTGTTCTATCTTAATAACACAGTTCTGGGCATACTGTAGTGTAATGTGCACAGTGAGAGTGACTGCAGAGAGCTTCATTTTTGTGTACCTCAGAAGGAAGTGGCTCCCACCAACATATAATCTGCAGTGTTCTGGAATGTGAGTTTTGGGGGTTTTTTCAGTGAATTACATTAATAGAAGCGATGTCTTCTTTCTACTGCTTTCTCCAGATTCTGGGGATTCTACTCCCTTTGTCACTCTTAATTTACCTCATCCTATCACGAACAGTGCATTTCTTAAATTTAATCCCTGCCGCTTGGATTTTGTAACAGCGAAAATTAGCCTGTCTGGATTTCAATCATGCCTCCACAACTGCCTAGCCCACTCATAATGAAAAGTTACTTAGCCTCCCAAGCATCAATTCCTTCATCTATATACTGAACATAATAGTCCACGTTAAAAGGGTTCTTTTGAGTATAAATGAGATAATCCTCAGAGGCTTCAGCAGCCACTGGCAGAGAAAGCAACTGGTGAATGTTTCCAAGACCACAGTTCTAACCATTCAAACCACACTTAAGTGGAGTCAAGGAGCTATTTCACGGTGTAAACGCGGCGGTGGGCGGCGGCAGAATCTGGCCGAGAACGGGAATGGAGGCGGCCCCGACAGCGGCCAGAGTGCCTCAGCTTGTAATGGGAGTCCGTTACCTTTGCTGAGCTCGGAGGGTTTCACCTCTAGTAGTTCCTCAGCAGTCTGGAAACCTGCAGACACCAGCTTCACCCTCACCGCTGGGGATAGGGGCAAACTCAATAAATCCCGCTGCATTTCAAAGCCGAACACCTACGCTCGCAGTTGCGCAGACGCAGAAGCGGCCAAGCCCGCGCACGCGCACCCGCCACGCCGCGTGACGTCAGACGTAAGGCGGAAGGGTGGGGTCCGCGGCGTGGCTGCACGCGGCCTTGGGCTTTGGGGCTCTGCGGCTTTGCGGCTGTGCGGAAGTCTGGTCACTTACATACGTTGCCCCGTTTCCATCGTGATTCTTCCAAATCCCATTTAAAGTTTGCATATCAAAGGTACATCCTGACAATAAAAAGATGGATGGAGACCGCAGGACGCAAAGCCAGGCCCAGTGGGTCTTACCACATTTCGTCACCTCCACCCTGACCTGTTGGGTGGAGGCCTCAGGGTTGTTAGTAGGAATGATCTCCCCGAATGGGAGCTAAGATACGCACAGACACTGGCATGTTACCGGTTTGGGGTACGGAACAGTCGTATAAAGAATACTCTCCATCCTCGTAATAGGGTTCCAGGGTCTTGGGTCTTCTTGCCGGATGTTCCCCTTGCTAGGCCCCCTCACCTTTCCCGCCCTCGCTCTCGCGAGGGATTGTGGGACAGCCCCCCAGAGCTGCTGGGCGCGGTCGGCGCTGAATCACCGCAGACGCCCACATCTTGCCACGTGCGAGTCGAGTCTGGAGCGTGATGGTTTGAGACCGTTAGTTCTTCACGGCCTGCCTAGAAGTAGCTGGATAAGTAAGCAAGTATAGTCCCCATAGTGGGCTGGGCGTGGGCTCCTCCGGTCCTTGAGCGGGAGGAGTTGGGCTACGCCAGAGCTCCTATTCTGGTACTGAGTTGGCAAGGGACCACTTCTAAAATAGAGAATTTGGGGGGGACTTGAGAGGCGGTTTGGAAGGTGGCTTGCGAAGTCTTTCCTTGCCCAGGAGAGTATAATTTAAGGGAAAAACTCATTCCGTTCCTTTAGGCGACGATTCTTAGCCTTGACCTTTCTTCCTAGCTTAAAGGAACTCCCTAAATATTGCAAATGAGGGCCCTTTAAGTACATAAGCTCTAAGGAAGGAAATGTGCTGACCGCTTTAGCAAATCCTACACATTTCCAATGCTCACAGAAATGCCGCAAGGAGCATAAGGACATGGAATCTCAGGGCAGTTTTTTTGAAACCAAAGTTAAAACCTAGTACACCTTTTTCTTCCCTGAGCTACCTCCAAATTGTGAGGTAGCTCTTGGAGTGGGGGTGGGGGGAAAATTCTAGAAGTATGTGTCCCCCATTTGATAGGGCAGGAAAAGTCTGGTAGGACTAGTCAAAATGTGGTTTATTTGCCACTCTGTACGTTGCTTATCTTCTAGTGTGTTACACATCTGGACATACAGGGAACATTACATAAATGTTTTCCACTGGGAGAATTCATGCTTATACTTATCAAGTAACCAGTGTCCTGGGTGAAGAAGAGGTGGTGTTAACATACTCAGGGATAGCTCTTCAGGTCGTTCAGTGAAACGCAGTGGAATCCGTCGTGTTAGAATTTTGTTTCATTAGCAGTGGGGAGTTAAACTAGTCGACTCTATCTGTAGTTATACTGTTACGCATCATTAATATCCTGACCCTTGAGTTGCTATAATAATTATTGTTTTCATCATCATTCTTAAGATATCTTTAATGCAGTTTGCTCTATAGTCAGGCTTTCAAACTGGGATCCAGTTTTATGAGGTCAGGCGCCAGGAAATAATGCTGTGGGATTTTTACGGAAGGTGCACCTTCCTATACTGTCAGGTTTTCTCAAATATTTCTTTAGAGAGGGAAGAATTGAATGAGTTAAGTGGTGAGCCTTTTTAAACGTTTTCTATTAAACAAGCATTAATATATTGTAGAGTAAAATGCAAGTATAAATTTTAAGATAAACATAACAGTTTGAAGAAAGATCCAGTTTAAACTGGATATTTCAGTAGTCTCCCAGATTTTCCTGCAAGTATGTTATTATTTTCCTTTGCAGTTTAGGGTTACTTGATTTTGAGAAGTACTGTTATGGGGAAACAAGCATGAGCTTTGGAGTCATACAAATTTGAGTTTGTATCACATCTTGGGAAATAACCAACTGTGAAACTTTCAGCAAGTTACTCAGTTTCCTCGCCTGCAAATGGAAGATAATAATATTTCTTCCATTAGGGGTTGTAAGAAAGATTAAATGAACAAATATGAAGTGTTTAGCACAGAAAAGGTACATAATAAATCTTAAGTTTTTTCTCCACTTAAAAGTATTATAATATGTATATTCAGTCGAATAAAGCCTTATTGAACACCTAGCTCAGAGTGCCAATGCTATGAGCCTTTAAAAGAAAAACAATGCCTACAGTTGTAAAGTGCCAAGGAAAAGTGCTTTTACGTATTTTATTTTATTTGACTTGATCCTTATAGTAATCCTGTGAACAGTTTACCCAGGTCCCAATTTAAAACTAGCACATTGAAGATTGGATCACTTAAGCAACATTAAATATTTAACCACTAGTTTTGTGCAGGGTGACAGGACTAACAAAAGAATCTATGCCCTCATGGAGCCTTAATCAATCAGGATTATTATTGAGGTGTGTTGCCTTTCTGACTTGTGTTGTAATCTAGATACAATACTAAGGGTAGGCGTGAGTTACCGATATGCTGTCAATATCTATAATTAAGTATTCAAATAAGGACACATTTTCATGCTGAGTGGGCTATTTTCTAGAGCTGTGGGAGAGGAATAATGTGAATATTTCTGTTATAGCTGAGAAGTTTATTTTCTTTTAGCATAAGAACATAGAACTTTTAAAACTGGTGACCTTGCATGTTCAAGTGAATTTGAGAATGGGAAAGATAAATGAGTGCTGTTTGGACTAAGAAAAAAACTCTGAATCAAGGTTTAGCTTTAGAGATGGTTGTGATAAAGCTTAAGGCCTCAAACATGTATATTTGGAATAGCAATATCAATTTCACAAGGCCTTGTACATAATGGGAGCTCAAAATATTTGTTGTCCCCAAACTCTTAGACATTGTTCTCACTTGACTTCTGTGATGCCACATCTCTGATTTCATTCCTAGGCATCTGGCTTTTCTGACTCCCTTACAATTTTATCCTCCATAACCAGGGCATGAAATGTTACTGTAAGGCCCCATAGCTGACCTTTCATTGACTATCCAGTTCTGTTGTCTCCTCTCCTTTCTAGTTCTTTCATTCTCTCTCTGTCTCTCTTATTCACATTCACAGTTCAGTGACTATACGCCAATAATTTGTAAATTTATTTTTCTAGCTCTAACCTGTTCTCTGACCTCCAGATGCAAATATCTAATTGCATACAGCACAGTGCTAAATCTCCAACTCAGCCTATCTTAAACCTAACTCATTATCTTCAGCCCATCCCAAAATCTTTTTGTCCTCCTCCTGCATTCCCTGCCTCCGTGAGCTGAATATCCATCCTTCCATCTGCACAAACCAGAAACCTAGGAATCTTCCACACCTCCTTCCCTTTAAGTCTCCATGTTCAGTATAACCGCAAACCTTATCAATTTTCTCTCTAAAATATCTCGATCATGTCCATGTCTCTTTTTCTAGGCCAAGCTGTCACCATTTCTCTCTTTTTTGTTTTTTGAAGATTTTTTTTATGTGGACCATTTTCAAATTCTTTATTGAATTTGTTACAGTACGGCTTCTGTTTTATGTTTTGTTTTTTTGGCTGCGAGGCATGTGGGATCTTAGTTCCCCGACCAGGGGTCAGGGATCAAACCCACACCCCTTGCATTAGAAGGTGAAGTCTAACCACTAGACCTCCAGGGAAGTCCCCACCATTTCTCTTATAGGTACTGCAAGAGCCTTTTAGCAGGTCTCTCTGCATCTTGTCTTCCCCTTCCCTCTAGTCTGTTCTCCCATGCTGCAGACAGGGTCCTTTCTAGAGTATATTTCATTTCCTGTAACTCCCTATTTTGCTCTTGGGATAAAGACCAAATTTCTTAATAAGACTTACAAAAAGTCTTGCATGTTCTGGCTCCTGTTTACCTCTTTAGTTGCATCCTTTCCCTCTCTCCTCTTTACTCTTTTTTTTTTGAATCTGTCTATCTATCTATCTATCTATTTATTTATTTAGACTGCCCCGGGTCTTAGTTGCAGCATGCAGTCTTCTTAGTTGCGGCATGCATGCAGGATCTAGTTCCCCGACCAGGAATCGAACCTGGGCCCCCTGCATTGGGAGCGTGGAATCTCACCCACTGGACCACCAGGGAAGTCCTGTCTCACCTTTACTCTTTACACTCCAGCCACTCTGGTCTTAATTCCATGTGTGTGCCACAACATGCCTCTCTGCTTCACCCAATTAACTACTATTTATTTATCCTTCAAATCTCAGCATTCATTGACCTCTTCTCTGACTCTGAACCTCTACCTCCAACAAGCCCCCTTGAAACTAGGTCAGATCCCCCCTTTAAGGCTCTCATAACACCAGATGTCTTTGTGTGATCAGTTATTTAGCATATATCTACCCAACTAGAATGAAAGATTCAGTAGAACAGGGACCATGTGGATTTTACTCGTTTTCCTAGAGCCCCTAGCCCAGTGTATGGCTTATAGGAGGTGCTCAGTATATATTTGTTGAAAGAATGGATGATTAGGTGATTGACCTCTCTCATTTTTTTTTGTTTTGTACTCTTAAATAGGTGGGAAATATATACGTGTAGGAAGTAGTAAACAAATAAAATACCAAAAATATAAAGAATATAAAACTGATTTATAGACTTTTTATTTTATTTTGTTATTTAAAAATTTTTTAATTGAAGTATAATTGATTTACAGTGTTTTAGGTATATAGCAAAGTGACTCAGTTATACATATATATATTTTTTCAGATTCTTTTCATTATACACTATTACAAGATATTGAATATACTTCCCCGTGCTCTACAATAGGTCCTTGTTGTTTATTTTATTTATAGTAGTGTTTATCTGTTAATCCCAAATTCCTAATTTAACCCCCTGCCCTTTTCCCTTTGGTAACTATAAATTTGTTTTCTATGTCTGTGAGTCTGTTTCTGTTTTGTAAATAAGTTCATTTGTATCATATTTTTTAGATTCCACATATAAGTGATATCATATGATATTTGTCTTTATCTGACTTACTTCACTCAGTATGATAATCCCTAGGTCCATCCATGGAAATGGCATTATTTCATTCTTTTTTATGGCTGAATAATATGTCATTGTGTATATGTGTGTGTGTGTGTGTGTGTGTGTGTGTGTGTATAGATATATACCAGATCTTCTTTATCCATTCATCTGTCAATGGACATTTAGGGTGCTCCCATGTTCATAGATCTTTTCTTCAGTTCATGTTACTGAACCAAACTTGGGTCGACTCACCATGCACAGTAAAGCCAATCTACTGGCACTGGGTTGTGGTGAAGGAAAGTACAGCATTTATTGTAAAGCCAAGCAAGGACTATGGGCAGCTAATGATCAAAAGACCCAACCTCCCCAATGGCTTAAAGACAGGATGAGAGAGACGGTTGTGGGGTGCTTGATCAGCTCATGGACATTCTTCTGATTGGTTGGTGCTGAGGTCATTGGGAGTCAACGTCATCAGCATTCTGGTTCCAGCCTGTCTGGGGTCAATGTACTTGTGGTCAGCATGCAGTTAACTTCTTTCACCTGGTGGGGGTTTCTGTATCTGCAAAACAGCCCAAGAATATGGCTCAGAATATTATCTATAGCCCTTAAGGAGGAGCTAAACTTCCTTGACTTTGTTTAATGGCTATTAACTATTATTATTTTGTTTTGCTTGATTGTTTTCTTTTGTTTCTGCATTTTCTCACTTCTCTGATTAAATTCACTCTTTGGAACTCTTGGAAGGCCTAGGAGGCTAAAGTTTTTCTACAAACAAAAGGCAGGCAGAGGACATGGGGACAGGGGTTCTGTCCTGGGAAGGCCCCATAGGGTCCTGCTCAGTTACAATCTCCCCCTTTTCTTTGCTACCCCACAGTCTTGAGGGGAAACAGGTGCAGGACAAGAAAGGGAATAAAGTTCTGAATTGAGAGGTTAATCATAAACTCAGCAGAGGAACTCAGTTTTAAGGGGACTCAGTTTCACTCAGAGATAATAGTGTTAACATTTTGGTTTATTTTAATCTTCTTATAACTTCATATAATGCATTTATTTGAGTTATGATAGTTGTGATCAAATTGTGAAGAAATGTATATATCTTGTTTTTCACTTAATATTTTGTCAAAAACTTTCTCCATATGATTAAAAACTATTTTAAAATTAAGTTTAATGGCTGGATATTATTCAGTCCTAAGGCCCATCTTTCTAATCAGTAGCCTATAAGGACAGTTGAATTATTTCCAGCTTTTTGCTGTGATGAGGTACTGTGTGCTCTGGAGCTCGCTTTTTCGAGGATGCCCATGTGTGCCCTTGTGGTTACTCTCAAGTGCGTGCTCTCTCTCTGTCTCTCTCTCAATACATTTCTGGTAGTAGAATTCCTAGGTCAAAAAGTATGCACATTTTCATTTTGAATCTTTTTTTTTTTTTTTTTTTTTTTTTTTTTTTGGCTAGGCCGCATGGCTTGTAGGATCTTAGGTCCCTGACCAGGGATTGAACCCTGGGCCACGGCAGTGAAAGCGTTAAGTCCTAACCACTGGACCGCCAAGGAATTCCCCATTTTGAATCTCATTGCCAAATGTTTGCACGACTTACACTCCTACTAACAGTGTATGGGGGCTGGTTTTCCTGCCTCCACCCTATCACTGGCCTTTAGCAGTCTTTAAATGGTGATTTTTTTAAATTGAGGTATAATTGACTTTAAATGGTTATTATCTTTTATGACTAAGAGAGGTTAAAAATCTTTTCATATAATAATTTTATTAGCCAAGTGTATTTTATCATTTTAACCATCTCATTATATCATTTGCCCACTTTTAATTTTTAATAGTAGCAAGATACATAAAATTTACCATCTTTGGGAATTCCCTGGTAATTCAGTGGACCACCAGGGACGTCTCTAACTAGGCTACTTTTAATTAAAATATGTATTTGTAATAGGTCTATGTTTTTATTATTAGAAATAATAACTAATGTTTATTATGAAAGGCCAAGCATTCTGCTCAGTTTTGTCTGATGTTAAAACCCGAAATCCAGGGACTTCTGTGGTGGAGCAGTGGTTAAGAATCTGCCTGTCAAGGCAGGGGACACGGGTTCGAGCCCTGGTCCAGGAAGATACCACATGCCGCGGAGCAACTAAGCCCTTGCACCACAACTACTGAGCCTGTGCTCTAGAACCCATGTACCACAACTACTGAGCCCTTGTGCCACAACTACTGAAGCCTGTATACCTAGAGCCTGCCCTCTGCAACAAGAGAAGCCACCGCAATGAGAAGCCCTCACACCACAATGAAGAGTAGCCCCTGCTCGCCACAACTAGAGAAAGCCCATGCACAGCAATGAAGACCTGATGCAGCCAAAAATAAATTTAAAAAAAAACACAAAAGGGCTTCCCTGGTGGTGCAGTGGTTAAGAATCCACCTGCCAAGGCAGGGGACACGGGTTCGAGCCCTGGGCCGGGAAGATCCCACATGCCACAGAGCAACGAAGCCCGTGTGCCACAACTACTGAGCCTGCACTCTAGAGCCCACAACCCACAACTACTGAGCCCATGCGCCACAACTACTGAAGCCCGCGTGCCTAGAGCCCATGCTCCACAACAAGAGAAGCCACTGCATGATAAGCCCGCGCACCACAACAAAGAGTAGCCCCCACTCGCCACAACCAGAGGAAAGCCCGCGTGCAGCAACAAAGACCCAACACAGCCAAAAAGAAAAAAACACGAAAAACCAAAATCCATGTGCTGCCAACTCTCTCTCATATGCATATTGTATCATATAGGCTATTTACCTAATCTGTATACTGCAAATATCTTCCCACTCTGTCATGTGTATTTAAACTTTATGAAGTTTTCTATTTTATTGAGGTTATGTATATGCAAACTTACATTTAATTCTTACTTTGGTAACATGCTTAGAAAGTCTTTCTTTTCTTGGGAATTCCCTGGTTGTCCAGTGGTTAGGACTCTGGGCTCCACTGCAGGGGGTGCAGGGAACTAAGATCCTGCAAGCTGTTAGGCGCAGCCAAAAAAAAGTCTTTCTTTTCTTCAGAATTATTATAAGCATAATCATCTGTATTTTTTCTACATATGGTTTATGATTTAATTTGAATATTTTAATCTATCTGATTTTTTAAAATGTAAAGTAGGAGGAAGGAAGGAAGCATTTTTTTTTCCTTCTTTCCAGTGGTGAGCCAATTTTCTAAGTATTCTTTATTAGGTAATTGATCTTTTCCCCTACCTATATGAAATGCTACCTTTATCATATACTTTTTTGTTTTCTTTGGCTGCGCTGCAAAGTATGAGGGATCTGAGTTCCCCGAACCCGAACTGCTGCAGTGGAAGCTCGGATTCTTGACCACTGGACCACCTGGGAAAGTCCCTATCATATACTTTTATGTACGTAGGTCCTATATTCCTGGTATAAAACCTATTTAGTTATTGTGTATGTTCTTTTAATATTCTATTAGATTCGGGTCATAAAGATTTTATAGGCTTAGTTAAGAGATTTGCATTTTTGTTCATAAGTAAGATTAATCTGTGAGATGATTACATCTATAATACTCTTTCTGGCAGCAGAGTTTTGCAACCTTTGTAAAATGAACTAAGAAGCTTCTCTACTTTTCTATGCTAACTTATGTTAGTATTTAACATAAACTCATGTATTTCCTTATATTTTTCTTATCAAAGAAATGTTGTGGCTCTCCTCAAAGGATGTTAAGCTCTGCAGGGCTTCTGTGAGGATTGTAGCATTAATGTTTTAATGTGCTTGAGCTACAAGAGAATGGACAGTCACCTTTTGCCCTAAGGCAGACTGTCTTGGACAGACATTTTGATAACTAGGTCAGTAACAATGAAGTTCTCAAGAAATATTGAAACTAGCCTTGTGAAGGACTCTGTTATTTGTTTAAGAAAGTGCTGCTAGGGAATTCCCTGGTGGTCCAGTGGTTACTTTCACTGCACCAAGGGCTTGGGTTTGTTCCATGGTCAGGGAAGTAACATCCCACAAGCCGAGCAGCCAAAAAATGAAATGAAATGAAATGAAATGTAAAGTAAAATAAAATAGCACTGCTAGGACTATTACAATAGCAAAGACATGGAAACAACCCAAGTGCCCATCAACAGATGACTGGTTTAAGATGTGGTCAGTGTGTGTATATGTGTGTGTGTGTGTGTATGTATGTATGTATATAACGGAATGTTACTCAACCATAAAAAAGAATGAAATTATTGCCTTTTGCAACAACATGGATGGACCTAGAGAATATCATACTATGTGAAGTAAGTCAGACAGAGAAAGACAAATACAATATGATATCACAATACAGAATCTAAAAAATAATACAAATGAATCTATGTAAAAAACAGACTCACAGTCATAGAAAACAAACTTATGGTTACCAAAGGGGAAAGGAGGCAGGGGGAGGGAAAAATAAGTAATATGGGATTAACAGATACAAACTACTATACATAAAATAGATAAGCAATAAAGACTTACTATATAACACAGGGAACTAAATTCAATATCTTGTAATAACGTATGGTGGAAAAAAATCTAAAATATATATGTGTGTGTGTGTGTGTGTGTGTATATATATATATATATATAAACTGAATCACTTTGTTCTACACCCAAAACTAACACAATATTGTAAATCAACTATACTTTATAAATAAATAAATAAAAAGAAAGCACTGCTACTCACAGATCTTCTGAAAATGGCATTTTGAATTTAAGAGTTGTTTGGTGATAACAGTAGTCTACTTCATAGATACCACTTTTTTCCCTTATGTGTGTGGTTCCCAACCAGATTTCAAGATGTCTTCTATTTCACAAAACAAAATACAGATATTTTGTTTCTAGATTACATATGCATGTATGTTTATGTATATGTGTATATGAGTATATATGTTACATAATACTTCTTTCTTTGGAGGAGAGAGTTTATAAAAATCAAACTGGTAGACAGACTTCAGGAATAGCTGCAGTTCACATCATGACCTCCTTCTTCCACCCACCCCAGTATTTTTTTCTCTCTCCATCTCAGATACCTCTGTGTTCTCAATTATTGCTTGCTGGTTTTTAATAAGATAATTTTTACAAATAGTGTTATTTCTTTCTGTTTTAAAGATACAAAACTTGGGAATTCCCTGGTGGTCCAGTGGTTAGGACCCAGTGCTTTCACTGCAGTGGGCCCAGGATCCACCCCTGGTGGAGGAACTAAGATCCTGCAAAAGCTGTGTGGCGCAGGTGGAAAAAAAAAAAGATATAAAACTCTGGTTAATTTATTTTGGTGGAGGAGAGAATACCAGAAGAGTCCTTCTGTAAGATAAAAAGACTTGGGAAGTAGGGTGGTTCTAGTGTGATTTTGGAGAGACAACTGAAGAACAGTTAAACTTGGAAACTCCAATTCTAATATACACTGACGCAGGAAGGAGAGGATTAAGAAGAATGATAATATTGATTATGTGGACGTGGAATATGTGATACATTAACCACTACCTGAGACGGGATTTGCTCTTTTTGAAGTGGCTAATATAGTGTAGGAAGGCCCAGGAGTTTCTTTCTTTTTTTTAATTTATTTTATTAATTTATTTTTGGCTGCGTTGGGTCTTCGTTGCTGTGTGTGGGCTTTCTCTAGTTGCGGCGAGCAGGAGCTACTCTTCATTGCGGTGCACGTGCTTCTTCTCACTGTGGTGGCTTCTCTTGTTGCGGAGCACGGGCTCTAGGTATGCGGGCTTCAGTAGTTGTGGCTGCGGGCTCAGCAGTTGTGGCACGTGGGCTCAGGGGCTCTAGAGCACAGGCTCAGTAGTTGTGGTGCACAGGCTTAGTTGCTTCGCAGCACGTGGGATTTTCCTGGACCAGGGATCAAACCCTTGTCCCCTGCATTGGCAGGCGGGTTCCCAACCACTGTGCAACCAGGGAAGTCCCCAGAGTTTCTTGTAGGAGCGATTGATTCTTCAGTAGTCTTGTTTTGGATTTCAGACACCCATGAAAAAGCAAACGAATGACCCTGTGCTTGTAATGTTGGGCACAACAGGGTTTAAGGATAAATCGAAACACAACTTAGTCTTGCTTAGGAGAGGAGACATCTTGATCACAAAAGTGATTTCTAACGGTGAGGGTCATCACACTCCAGCTGAACAGACCCCCTACGGCTTATCCAAATACCTGCTGTAGGAGGGAGCATTTTGTGAGTTTTCCACTTACTTGGTTTAGAATTAGTGTTTGTGTAACTGCTCTTGCAAGTGAGGGTGATCATATGTGGCATATTTGAAAGAGCATATTTTGTACTTTTGCTTGAAGCTTTGAACTGACAGCCTATTTTTAGCACTTCCTGGACTGAATTTTTTAATGTACTTTTGCCAAATTTCATCTTTTCAGACTTGCTCTTTCTGTTACGTGAATATCGGCTTGCTGAACTGCGCCAGAATCACAGCGACGTCATTAGCTCCAAGCCCTTGAAGGAAGGAACGAATTTGTTACCTTTATATCTGTAGAGCGTCTTTGCCTTTTTCATTCCACTAACTATACCAGGAAAAGGACGCTGTGAATGAGATCAGCAAAAGGGGTGTGGAACATGTAGATAAGAGCAGTGACTGCCGGTAATTCTTACACTAGGCATTGTATTTCCTAAGATTTGGCAATATCTAGATATACAAAATATTGCTGCATGGTAATTAAGGTTTGGAAACTGTATTCCAGCAGTGGGGGTTGGGTTGTAAAATGCATGAGAAAAGTGACCCTCTCTTTAGAGTGATTTGAATCTGAGGGTGAGGTACCAGCGAATACTAGCAACTCATACTTACCTGGCAGGGGAGACACCATGATCACGAAGGTGGTTTTCCCAGGGCGAGGCTTATCCATTGCACTCCGGATGTGCTGACCCCTGCGATTTCCCCAAATGTGGGAAACTCGACTGCATAATTTGTGGTAGTGGGGGACTGCGTTCGCGCTCTCCCCTGGTCCTTTTGTTTGTTAAAAGGAAGTTTCACATCGTAGGTTCCTATTCTTGTTGGGGAGTTTCTGGCACGTTAGGGGTAGTGTTCTGAGGGAAAATTTGTATGAGTTTTTCTGTTTCTGATTGGCTTAGTTTCAATTTGAAAACTAGGTTCTTGAGGGCATTGAAATAACCAGGATGTTCTTCTCTTAAGTAGCTACCTGAATTTGGGACTTTTGAACCGTTTTAGTAGGTTTGTCTCTCATTTATTATATACTGAATGTTTCATCTGGATTGGATGTGGGTATTTTTAAAGGCCCCCTACTAGTGTCTTTGAGAATCGATTGCTGTAAACTAGAGTATATTTGCAAACAACTGCTATTCCTGTATGTGCTGCTGATTGCTTGGGTTTCAGTTTCAGGGTATGGTATGTTCTGGTTCTTTCTAGTTTCCAGATTTAGCTATTCTGAGGATGTCTAGTGATCTTCACACTCATGTTCACCTGTCTTGTAAAAGCAGTTCCTGTTGCTTCTCTTTTAGAACAAATCCTTTTCCATCTGTACTTGGCCACTTCCTGACCCTCAGCAATATAAAAATACCCCTCAATTGGCTTCTGAGTTTAAGTACTCACCTGATAAAGATAGTTACCTGAGTGCTGTTCTGGGGCCTTTGTTTAAAACTGAACATGAGAGACACAAAGTACAGATATTTTGCAGCATGTTTTTAAAATTTGTATCCAAATAACACATATACTTCATTTAGAAAATCAAATAGTCCTTTTATGTTTCTAAACTAAGTTCTTTGCCTACTTCTTCCTGTTCTGCAGGTCCCCTTCGGAGGGAGACACTTTCCACTCTAAAAACAACTAAAATTTGATTCTTCTGAAATTTATGAACCTCTGTGTTTCTAAACCAGAAATATCTAGATATTTAGATAATATCTAATTAGATATTTAAATAATATCTAAAATATTATCCTTTAATGCATCCATTTTTGACATTGCCTATTTTTGATAATGTAAATGAAGATTTAGCTCTCTTGCACCACCATTTCTTCTCTATTTTTCCTAATTTAGTTTAAAAACCATTTGGTTAAATCACTTGGTTAAATCAGTATTCAGTGTTCATATTATTCTTAGGCAAACATTATTCACAGCAGAGCATTGTCATTGAATGTCATTGTTTCCTTTAATTTTATTTTTCCTCTGGTTAGTTTTTTTCCCCTTTTGGTGGTTTTTTTTTTTTTTTGGCCATGCAGTGCAGCATGCGGGATCTTAGTTCCCCCACCAGGGATTGAACCTGTGTCCCCTGCAGTGGAAGTGTGGAATCCTTACCACTGGACCACCAGGGAATTCTCCCCCTCTGTTTAATTTTACCTTTTTTCATTTGGTTACTTTTCTTTTACCTATTCCTAATTCTTCCCACACTTTCCAGTAGCCTCTTGTTTTTCCATAGGGTAAATCATATCAGGTAGTCTTATTAGTTTAAATGCAGGGTTTTTTTTTTTCTTCTGGAGATCTATCTACTTCTATTTTTCTTCTACCTAAACCCGTTGTTCTTTCAGATTGCTGCATAGGTGTAATTGTTTAAATGGGTATCAGATTCTAGGTTGGAGTTAAATTTTTCTTCATGATTTCAAAGACATCACTTTTTTGACTTATAGCCTCTAGAAGCTACTGAGAAGACTTTCTAATTCCTTATACTGTTTACATGACATATGTGACTGATCTTTTCATTTTCAGAAAAGTTGAAGAATTATCTCTTTATTTTCATTTTTTGTAATTTCCTAATGATGTGTATCTTATAGCCATTCATTGTATGGGGCACTTGATGAGGACCCTTTCGACCAGAAAGTCTTCCATGTTGAGAAATTGTCTTGAATTATTTCATTGGTGATTTCCTCCCGTTGGTTTTTATCATAGTTATTTAATTTAATTAATTAATTTATTTATTTATTTTTGGCTGCATTGGGTCTTCATTGCTGTGCACGGGCTTTCTCTAGTTGCAGCGAGTGGGGGGTACTCTTCGTTGCGGTGTGCAGGCTTCTCATTGCAGTGGCTTCTCATTGTGGAGCACAGGCTCTAGGTGCGTGGGCTTCAGTAGTTGTGGCATGCAGGCTCAGTAGTTGTGGCTCGTGGGTTCTAGAGCACAGCCTCAGTAGTTGTGGCACATGGGCTTAGTTGTTCCACAGCATGTGG
Organism: Neophocaena asiaeorientalis asiaeorientalis; assembly: GCF_003031525.2. Lineage (NCBI taxonomy): Eukaryota > Metazoa > Chordata > Mammalia > Artiodactyla > Phocoenidae > Neophocaena > Neophocaena asiaeorientalis. The sequence goes on along the minus strand of NW_020174560.1, from coordinate 4,521,462 downwards.
GATTTTCCCAGACCACGGCTCGAACCCGAATCTCCTGCACTGGCAGGCGGATTTGTAACCACTGTGCCACCAGGGAAGTCCCCTCCCCTTTGTTTTTAATTTTTCTAGAACTCTCCATATTTGGTTATTAGAACTCCTACAATGGTCCTCTAATTAGGAAAAAAAAATCTATTTTCCATCTATTCATCTTTTTTGCTGAACCCATGTATTCCGTTTTTTATTTCTACAATCATATCTTTAAGACCTCTTTTTTTGTTGTTCTTAGTTTCTGCTTTGTATAACTTCTTGTACTTATTTTTCAGATGCAAAATCTTTTTATATCTCTGAAGATTTTAATGATTGTGTTTTATTTTCTTTTTTAGTTTTCTTCCTTTTGCATCGTCTGTCTCCTCCATATTGTCTTCTTTTGGTTGTTTGGTTGAGCTGCTATTATGGTTGTCTCCTCATGTTAACAATTAGGGAGCTGGCCAAGGTGAGGCTGTACGGTCTTTCTGCTTCCCTGCAATGATCTCCCTACACCTTTGTAGAGGAAGCCCATGTCAACATCTTTGGGACTTTGTTCTAGGGTGTTCACATTACTCAGAGGAATCTTTCAGTATCCTGGAAGGTAAAGGCTTGGTTGCCAGTGTTCTGGAAACCAAATGGAGGATGAGAGGGAGGAAGTCTCAGCATTTAGCCTTTGGAATGCATATGTACATCCTCTTTTCAGTAACTGTTTAAACTTTTACCTGAGCTTCAGGTCTTCTCCAGAGGACCTCAGTTGTACCTTCCTGTCTTTCTCACCACTCTAGATAGTGCCAGGGTGGGCCGGTTATCCAGCAGCATGGGGAGAGAGGGGTTTGGGCATCTCTTCTGAGACAGCTTTCCATCAGCCTGGTTTCTTAGTATTCTCTCATTTCACCTGGTTCTAGAGGTTCTGGCACTGTTAAATCTGGAGTTTTTTGAGTACTCTGCAGTGTCAGTTGGGTTAGTTTTCAGCTTTCCCCAGAACTGGCTTAAGATTTGGGGGTCCCTGGTCTAGTTCAGTCATTTCTCATTTATAACTGTCAAAAATATGTTGCTCATGTCCCTTCTGTCCTCTCCATCCTTGAAAGTTGTTGCCTTTTAAAAATTTCTTTTCCGAAGTTTTTGTGGGGTTTTGGAAGGGAGTGAAATTTATAGATGTTCAATGTACCATCTCTATCCAGAGCCCAGAATTATTTACAGTAGTGAAAAATTGAACCAACCTAAATGTCCAGTAATAAGGGGAATGATTATATGAATTACAATCCAGTCATAAGATGGACTGTCATGCAGAAATTTAAAATTATGTTTCCTAGGGCTTCCCTGGTGGTACAGTGGTTGGGAGTCCGCCTGCCGATGCAGGGGACACGGGTTCGTGCCCTGGTCCGGGAAGATCCCACATGCCGCAGAGCGGCTGGGCCCGTGAGCCATGGCCGCTGAGTCTGCGCATCCGGAGCCTGTGCTCCACAACGGTCTGGGCCACGACAGTGAGAGGCCCACGTACTGCAAAAAAAAAATAATAATAATAATAAAATTATGTTTCCTGTAAGTTTTTAAAGAGAGTATGAAGTTAATGGGTAAAGTAATATATGTAGTAATTATATGTTGTGTTATTTTGACTTTTTTTTTTTCTGGTCACGCCGTGTGGCTTGTGGGATCTTAGTTCCCCAACCAGGGATCGAACCCAGGCCCCTGCAGTGGAAGCACGGAGTCTTAACCACTGGACTGCCAGGGAACTCCCATATTCCAACTATTTTAAAAGAAACAAACAAAAGCCCTGCATTATACCAATAAAGATGTTTAAAAAAATAATAAAAAAATAAAAAGATAGAATGGAATACACAAAATCATTACTACTGAAAAAAAAAAAGAAAAACCCTGTTCTAGAGGCCTGCAGTCTAGTAGGTGAAGTAGCTCTGAATGCCAGGCAGAGAAAAAGTGAGGCAGTAATACAGGCACAGTCTAGACTGTGCTCAGGGTCACACGCGGGTGTTATTGTGTCCTAAAACTGACGGACGGAAACCAGGTCAATCTCTGGTACAACTCCAAAATGATTTTACCAGGGTTATACTGCTGTCTTAGTCGTGCCGGTGGCTTCTTTTCACCCTGTTTATAATCAGTCCCCTTGGCTCCATGGATAAGCAGTGATAAAGAAGTGACTTTAGGCTCCAGTGATTGAGGCAGGTGTTGGCTCATGGCCTGATGTAAAAAACTTCACACACACGCACAAAATAGAGAGGCTGCAGTCTGTAGAGACTTTTTCTCTGAGTTGTGGTGGAGTCTCTTGTACTACTGGGAATAGATGTTTAACTTTGCTAGAGTATGGAAACAACTCAATATGTGTGCTTTTTTAATCCCCCCTTTTAAAAACAACCATTTCAGAACCTAAGGCTGATCCATTCAAAATTGTCATTTCAGACCTGAAACCATAAAGCTCCTACAAAAGAACATAAGCAGAACACTCTTTGGCATGTATCATAAGTGAGGGACTTCCCTGGTGGCACAGTGGTTAAGACTCTGTGCTCCCAATGTGGGGGGCCTGGGTTCAATCCCTGGTCAGGGAACTAGATCCCACATGCATGCCACAACTAAGAGTTCGCATGCCACAACTAAGGAGCCTGTGAGCCACAACTAAGACCCAGCACAACCAAATATAAATAAATAAATGCTTTAAAAAAAAATTGTACTGATATTTTTTAAGATGTCTCCTAAGGCAAAAGAAACAAAAGCAAAAATAAGCAAATGGGACCTAACTAAGCTTACAAACTTTTGCACAGCAAAGGAAACCATCGACAAAACAAAAAGACAACCTAATGAATGGGAGAAAATATTTACAAATGATATGACCGATAAGAGGTTAATATCCAAAATATGCAAACAGCTCATACAACTCAATATCAAAAAAAAACCCCAATTTAAAAATGGGCAGAAGACGTGAATAGATATTTTTCCAAAGAAGATATACAGATGGCCAACAGGCATGTGAAAATATACTCAACACTGCTAATCATCAGAGAAATGCAGATCAAAACCACAACGATTTTCATACCTGTCGGAATGGCTATCATCAAAAAGACCACAGATAACAAAGGAGGATGTGGAGAAAAGGGAATCCTTGTACACTGTTGGTGGGAATGTAAGTTGGTGCAACCACTGTGGAAAACAGTATGAAGGGTCCTAAAAAAATTAAAAATGGAACTACCACATGATCCAGCAATTCCACTCCTGAGTATATAGCCGAAAAAAATGAAAGCACTAATTCAAAAAGATGACATGCACCCCGTTGTTCATAACAGCATTGTTTAATACAATAGCTAATATATAGAAGCAACCTAAGTGTCCATCAGCATATGAATGGATAAAGAAGATATATAGATATACATACACAATGGAATATTAACCAGCCATAAAAAAGAATGCATTTCTGCCATTTGCAACAACATGGATAGACCTAGAGCATTTTTTTAAAGTTTATAATCTTTTTTAAAATTTTTGATGGGACCATTTTTAAAGTCTTTATTGAATTTGTTACAATATTGCTTCTGTTTTATGTTTTGGTTTTTTGGCCACAAGGCATGTGGGATCTTAGCTCCCTGACCAGGGATTGAACCCGCATCCCCTGCATTAGAAGGCGAAGTCTTAACCACTGGACCAGGACTTCCCTGGTGGTCCAGTGGTTAAAAATCTGCCTTCCAATGCAGGGGATGTGGGTTCGATCCCTGGTCAGGGAACTAAGATGCCACATGCCGCGGGGCAACTGAGCCGGCACACTGCAATGAAAGATCCATCCCACATGCCACAACGAAGATCCCGAGTGCCGCAACTAAGCCCTGATGCAGCCAAATAAATAAATAAACATTAATAACAACAACAACAATAACAAAAAGAACCACTGGACTGCCAGGGAAGTCTCGACCTAGAGCATACTATGGTTAGTGAAGTAAGTCAGATAAAGACAAATACTCTGGGCTTCCCCGGTGGCGCAGTGGTTGAGAGTCCGCCTGCCGATGCAGGGGACACGGGTTCGTGCCCTGGTTCGGGAAGATCCCACATGCCGCGGAGCGGCTGGGCCCGTGAGCCATGGCCGCTGAGCCTGCGCGTCCGGAGCCTGTGCTCCGCAACGGGAGAGGCCACAACAGTGAGAGGCCCGCGTACCCCAAAAAAAAAAAAAAAAAAAAGACAAATACTCTATGTTATCATTTACATGTGAAATCTAAAAAATACAACAAGCTAGTGAATATAACAAAAAAGAAGCAAACTCACAGATATAGAGAACAAACTAGTGATTACCAGTGGGAGAGGGAAGGAGGGAGGAGCAAGATAGGGGTAGGGGATTAAGAGATACAAACTACTATGTATAAAATAAATAAGCAACAAGGATAAATTGTATGGCACAGGGGGAATATAGCCACTATTTTTTAATAACCTTAAATGGAGTATAATCTATAAAAATACTGAATCACTGTGCTGTACAACTGAAATTAATGTAATATTGTAAAGCAACTATACTTCAGTTTAAAAACGTAGTCATTTCAGAGGGCAGTGCATGAATTTCAGTCCTACAACCACTGCTCATAGCAAGTTAAGAAAGTTTCTAAAAGTGCCTCCTGAGTTTGATACCCACTTCATTCAACTCAGCCAACGTACGTGGGGTACTTACTATGTGCAGAGCTTCATGCCACGTGAGGGGAATGTAGACACCCATGGAACATAGTTCTTGTCACAATTAGGGCACTGTTTGGGGATGGGAGGTGGGGAGAACATTATATGTCACAATAGACTGTAATAGAAAGATGTGGACATCTTCAGTTTTCGTCATCTTTGTCCCTTGAAAGTAGATATCTATCTATCTATCTGTCTAAGTTTATTCTGGGGGAAAACAGCTTTACTGAGGTATAATTCACATACCATACAATTCCATACAGTTCACCCATTTAAAGGGTGGTTTGATTTTTTAGAAAGAGCCAGATTGGGGCTTCCCTGGTGGCCCAGTGGTTAAGCATCTGCCTGCCAATGCCGGGGACACAGGTTTGTGCCCTGGTCCAGGAAGATCCCACGTGCCACGGAGCAACTAAGCCCTTGTGCCACAACTACTGAGACTGTGCTCTAGAGCCCGCGAGCCACAACAACTGAAGCCCACGAGCCACAACTGCTGAAGCCCGTGCGCCTAGAGCTTGTGCTCCACAGCAAGAGAAGCCACTGCAGTGAGAAGCCTGTGCACCGCAGCAAAGAGCAGCCCCCGCTCGCCTCAACTAGAGAAAGCCCGCATGCAGCTGTGAAGACCCAACACAGCCAATAAATAAATTAATTTTTTTAAAAAAAGAAAGAGCCAGATTGCCTGGAGCCCAATCTTATGAGTTATAAAGCTGAGGTGTTACTAATAAAGGCAAAAAGACTAAATATTCTGAGGCTTCCTGTAGAGAAACCCCAAAATTTTGGGAGCAAAAGACAACCTGAAAAGCTGGAAGGGAATAGCACTCACTGGGAAGGTAGATTATGGTATACACATATGAATAGAAACCAGCCTCTCCTCCATATAATCAGTCCTCTATTTTTCCACACATGTGGGTTCCCTGCATGGGCCAGCTCTTTGGGACCTGTGGGCAGTGTCATCATTGGAGTAGTGCAATTTGAGAATAAACGCATCCTACTTTTGTAGGACCTGAAGGCTCTCTCTTATTCCTCAACATGTAGGTTTCTGGAATACAGTCTATGCTATGTTTTATTGAGTTAGATTCCTTTAACTGAAGTGGAGAAAAACCAGTTGGCACTTTGGGGGCAAAGGACCGCTAGAGTGTGAGTAGAAGGGTGAAGACCAGGAGAAGTGAGGGACAGGGAAATGACCCTCCTCTATCAGGTAAATGGTAAGACTCTGCTAGTTCTCATTACTAGATAGTGGTGACCCCTGACTTCTTCAAATGTAGGGAGCAATATGATTTATGTGGCAGGGAACTGCATTCATGCTTTCCCTGATAATTTGCTTTTCCAAAGCTGTATTTATTTTCCATCTGCCTTCCTTCCTTCCTTCCTTCAGTGTTTTTTAGTATGTTCACAGAGTTTTGCAGTCATCACCACGATAAATCTTAGAACATTTTCATCACCCTAAAAAGAGCAGTCACCTCCCAAATTCTGCTCCACCATCTTCTCCAACCCACTAATCAGCTTTCTATCTCTATGTATTTGCCTGTTTCATATAAATAGAACCATATAACATGTGGTCTTTCGCAACTACTACTATCTTTTTTTTTTTTTGCGGTACGCGGTCCTCTCACTGTTGTGGCCTCTCCCGTTGCGGAGCACAGGCTCTGGACGCGCAGGCTTAGCGGCCATGGCTCACGGGCCCAGCCGCTCCGCGGCATGTGGGATCTTCCCGGACCGGGGCACGAACCCGTGTCCCCTGCATCGGCAGGCGAACTCTCAACCACTGCGCCACCAGGGAAGCCCTCTTTTCTTTTTTTTTTTTTAATATTTATTTATTTGCCTGCGCCAGGTCTTAGTTGCAGCATGGGGAATCTTTTTTTTTAGTTGCGGCGTGCGAGATCTTTAGTTGTGGCATGCGAACTCTTAGTTGCGGCGTGTGGGATCTAGTTCCCTGACCAGGGATCGAACCTGGGCCCCTTGAATTGGGAGAGTGCAGTCTTAGCCCCTGGACCACCAGGGAAGTCCCTCATTATTTTCTTTAAAGTTAAAAATATGTTTGTGTCTATAGACATTTATGACTATTAATTTTTAAAGCCTTCAAGATTTAACACCACACTGTAAATCAACTATATTTCAATAATTTTTTTTTTAAAACAAAGGGGAAAAAAGGTGGTTGGGAGTCCGCCTGCCGATGCAGGGGACGCAGGTTCATGCCCCGGTTCGGGAAGATCCCACATGCCGCGGAGCGGCTGGGCCCGTGAGCCATGGTCGCTGAGCCTGTGCTCCGCAACGGGAGAGGCCACAACAGTGAGAGGCCCGCGTACCGGAAAAAAAAAAAAAAAGGAGTGGGGGTGGAAATGGCAATAAACGAACAAACCACAGCGGGGAGCTGGCGGGTAGACTTAACACCATAAAACGTAGAATTTGTTGTGATTTTTTTCCTTTGTACTCTTCAGTTTTCCCAAAGGCTGAATGGTTACTTTTAAAATCAGAACTTCTTTCCCAAAACATATTTTTTTGTTTGGCTTTTTTGTTTTCCTATCTTTTAAATTTGAGGTTGGGGGGAACTGTGTGTCAGCTGGGAGCTTGTGATGTAATTATGTAAATGAAAGGCTGTGTGAGTTAAAAGCCTTTACTTTTAGGATGAAGTCTCTACTTTAAAAATCCAACGTGCTACTATATTAAAGGGGTTGTGCTACTTGGAGGAGAAGTAAATCCAACAACAGGTATTTTGGGAAGTGAGGAGTAAACGGGAATGGAGGGGAAAGTATAGGCAAGGTATGGTGATTACTGAGGAGGTTACGTAGTAAAAGCCCAGATCATGCAGCTGTGGTTGTGAAGAGATCACAGAATTGGTTTCCCAGTTTGCAGCTCACCCCCTGACTCTTCCAATTATAGTTTGTGATAGCAGAGGCTCTCTTTTTGTTGTGGTCTACCGAAAGTCTAGTCCAGAAGATGCTCTGCCATTCCCACTCCCAGCAGTATTTAGTTACCAGTAACTCACATTTGTCTGGAGTCTACTACTGGCTGTTTATATTGGAGAGATGACAGACCATTCAGTTAATCAGCAGCCCAGGATATGAGTATTATTTATAAATTTCTGCTGGGGTTGAGACATAAAGGTATGAGATGAAGATTTGGAAGCAAGCTATAGAACGGGCCTAGTTGAATAGTTGAATTCACATCATATTTGGCATCAGGAAGGTGGGATCAATTTTTGAGGAAAGAGCATGCAAGCTGAAAACTACAGCAGTCAAGGACTGGGCTTTGCAGAATTGCCTCAATTAGAGAACAAGAGAGGAGAAGGAACCCCCCGAAAAAAGCTGGAGAGAGAGCAGAGGTGAGCACTTTCATAGTCAGTAGTCATTAGTGAGCTTTGAAAAAATGCACTCATTTTCTGCTTTTGATGCAGTAGGGGGAAATGGCAAGAAAACAAGTATAATATGTGTTGGCCACATTAGTAACTTTTAGTGAATGGAGTGGAGAAGACCAAGTTGCTCAGTTTGAAGCTGAAGAAGAAATCAGTCTACAAATTAAACAATCAGTACATCTCGGAAACTCCCCATAGTTCCAGGGCTTGAGAACACCTTCCGTTATTTCTTTGACCACATCACACTGAGAGGGTCCTAATCCTTTGCTCTCTTAGGTTCCCTGATGCCAAAGAGACTTTAATTGTTTCGGAGGATTTTCCAGCTTTGCTCTCGGGAGATTAATTCTCCCAGTCTTTCTAACCTGATGTTTTCTCCACAGGTTAGTAGACTCTGACTATAATGAGGCTTTGACCCTTGAAAAATGTGGGGGTTAGGGACACCAACCCTCCATGCAGTAAAAAATCTGTGTGTAATTTATAGGTGGCCCTCTGTATCTGCAGTTCCTCTGTATCTGTACCCTTGGATCCTGTAGTACTTATTTATGGAAAAAATCCACATATAAGTGAATCCATGCAGTTCAAACCCGTGTTGAGCAATGGTCAACTGTGTATCAGTCTATAAGCCACTGAGTGTAGAGGTTAAGAACATGGACTCTCACTAGTTCTGCTACTAACTGGGTGGTTTTAGGTAAATTAGCTAACTGTCTTGTACCTCATTTTCTTCATCTCTAAAATGGGGAATGATAGTAATAGTGACAACTGCCAATAGAAAGAAAAATGCACAATGTAAACATTGTGAGTTAAGTTTGCTTCAGGGTCTTACTGAGGACTATAGCCCAGGAGATAGCCTCTCAGTAGCTCTGAGAAACTGCTCTGAAGAGGTGAGGGAGAGGCTAGTTTATATATGATTTTTTTGGTGGGGAATACATGCAGTCAGGTATGTAACTTGGTAAAAGATTACTGCTAGTCACAGAGAACATACATCACAAGTTAATGATTTTAGTTCTTTTCCCTGTATGGGAAGATGCAAGAAGCTGGGTTCATTAAAATTCTTCCTGAGATATATCTAACTATCTAAGAGCCTGTTTGTCCAAAGCACAGAGCATCCTCTTATTGTCTTAATTTCCTCAGACTGGAGCACACGGAGTGCTTCATCCTTTCATCGCCTTAATCTCTTCTGTCTGAAGCACAGAGTGCGCTGTTGGTCAGTGACTGCAGCAGGTTAATCTTTGCAGAATTCGATGTTGAGCAAAACACTCCTTGCTCTTCTTTTGTTTGCACAACCTAAAAAGGAATTGTTGAGAATTGAATAAGATAACATCTGTAAAGCCACAGAATGGTGTCTTGACATGTAGGAGCTATTCCATAAATGTGATGTTAAACCAATGAATTAACTCCTAAGATCCAAGAAAGGAGAGCAAGAGAATAGTACTGTAGGGGGACTATGGAAAGCAAGAGGATAGTACTGTAGGGGGTCTGTCCTTTTCTGGATAAAGGGAAACCTTTGTATGTTTGAAAGGAGAGGTGCTAAACCCAGGGCAATGGAAAGGGCTGAGATCAGAGAGGATGGGATTGGGAGCATATGTGGAATGAGAGGCTTAAGAAGAAAAGCGATGTCTCTTTCTCTGACACAACAGCGAGGCTGGGCCCAGTGGCTCTCAAACTTCAGTGTAAGAATTACCTGGAAAGCATGTTAAACGTGCACACACCCAGGTCTCATACCCAGACATTGATTCAGTAGATGATGGGAAAGAGCATTCATTTGTACTTTTGAAATAAAAGAGAAGCTAAATTATTCTCCCTCCTACAAAGAGGATATATGGGTGTGATTGGATTACAGTTCTGGTTCTCAATTCTGTCAAACCTAGGGTCCCCTTTGGCGAGTAGTAACGTTTCCTTTATCATTCATAGTATGTTCGTAGAAAATACGAATGTTCAAGATGTTCCTAGAAAATATAACTACATTTACTTCCCCCACAAATGATATAAATGTCCTAACTAATATAAAGGAGAAATAAAAATAAAATGTTATAGTAAAATATTTTAATATGTAAATGCTTGGCATGGCAACACAAGGAAACAAAAATGTCCCCACAGATTTTCAAAACTACCCCTTGGGAGTGGTGGCATGGTCACTGAGAACCACTGGTTTAGGTAGAGGTTTGAAACATCAGGGTTGAGGGAATTTAAAAGATATGTATAAAAGGAAAGCCAAGTAGCAGTGAAGATGTGGGTGCAGTTTGCATGAATCTGGAGTGGGAGAATCACAACTTCTTCCAGCAGTGCTGGGGAGAATGGGTGTAGAGGAGATGAGTCCTGGATCTAGGACCAGGTGGAGCAAGTGTGCTGTGCTGCAGCATGGTGGGTGGGTGGGTGTGATGAGGTGGATGAGGGGCTAGTGAGTCACATGGGATCTTGAGTGAAGAGTCTAGTGAACTGAGAGGTCAGACGGCCCTCTCTGGCAATAAGTAGACAGGGGGCTAACAGAAACTTAATCCTGGTTCAAAACATAAAATGCTGGGAGAATAGAACAGCAACAAAACAGGTTTTTCACATATATCTCTTAGCGAAAAAGAGAAACTCACAGAGATCAGGAGAAAGAAAAACTCCAGAGGGAAAGGTAGGAATGGACCCCGTCTGTTCGCTGAGGACACTGTCCATTCTCAGAAGGTGGGGTGGGTGTGGGTTAACAGGGCAGGAGCAGGGGCAGGAGACAAAGTCTGGGGGGTGGGGGGGGGGGGGG
>NW_020174560.1:4396399-4510614 GCF_003031525.2 Neophocaena asiaeorientalis asiaeorientalis | reverse complement strand
GGGGGGGGGGCTGAGCTGAGTGGGAGATCTGACTGGATGGTTCCTCCTCATTCTGTACAAACTGAGGAGCCGATTCAGAGGCTAGAAGCTTATCTCGAATCGTGCAGTGTGAGCACTGAATTGGAGTCCAACCGCTAGCACGTAGCCAGGATATTCTCGATTTCATGCGCTGCTCCTCCCGCTCTTGGAACGGGAGGAAATGGTGCGGGGCTGGTATGGAGCGTTGCGATCCAGGCGGCTGAAGTCGGCTGGCGACTAAAAAGCTCTGTCGCGTCCGTTTGCTCCAGGGGACTCCACACAAGGAGATCCGGAGACCTTCAGTTACGCCAGCGTTGGGAGAGGGGTGGGTTTGTGTCAGGAAAGTATCCTGGTCGGGCTGGTTGCTGGAGGAAGCGGCCTCCCGAAGCAGCCCACAGGAGGCGCGGCTGCCGGCTCGGACCTGCCGGGCTGCGCGGGACCTAAGGGGGAGGTGGAGTAGGTCCATGAAAGACACAGGGCATTTGGAACCGCGTTTCCTGGAAAGACGTGCTTGATTATCTATTACCAGTATTAAGATAGTTCGAAAATCTATTTACTTGGATCTCTAAGATAAAGGCCAATTGGAGTCCTTTCAGGAGTGACCCAGGCCTTATGGTGGTGTGCGCAGCCGCGGGTAGTGCTGGGGTCAACCTCGGTTCATACTGACCTGGCAGGGGAGATACCAGGATCACGTAGGTGGTTTATCCAGGGCGAGGCTTATCCGTTGTGATTTTGGAGAGGCAGCAGTGAGTGGTGGCCTGAAGCGAGATCTTGATTCCCTGCCCAGGCGTTGAACCTGGGTAGCCTGGATGAAAACCGGGAATCTTAGCCACTGCACCCCCTGGCCCTTGCCCCCAGTGAAAAATGCATTTCTCACAGAGGCAAAAACTGTAAAAACAGGTACCAAGTTTATTATTAGAGACATAGCACAACTACAAGTGGGAGAGCACACAGAGAAACAGTTTGTTTAGTTAAGACAGAAGCAGGGAAAAAAAAAAAAAAAGACAGAAGCAGGGCAGAGATGCACACCCAGAGAGAAAGGGTGTGGGCGTCCTCCCTAATGAGGAGGAGTGCAGTAAAGAGGCGGTTAGGTCATTTATATAGGGCAGGTCTTCCGGGTCTTTGTTTACCTTTGGCCAATCATCTGGTTTCTTTTTCCACACCTGACCTGTCCTAGGAGCCGCCCCAACACACGTGCTGAACTTTTTTCCAAGATGGATGCCAGCCCAGAGGCCTATGGGACAGCCTTAGCATCACATATTATGCGGTGGTGCCCCCTCCTTTTTGACCCCCAAGGAGCCTTTCTGCACATGTGCAATGTTTTCCTTGCCCTAAGGATGGGAAATGTATGACCTCTTGATCTTTTAATAGGGTTTAGTTCCACTCTGTCCCTTCCATAAAAATGTCCAATGTCCTGTTATTTACCCTATTTCTGTTGCTGGTTTTTATATCGAAGTGCAGATCTAGAAATACAGACAGGAGTCAGGTCATAAATATATAGTCATAGAGCCCGTTTGTCTCTTGCTTCAGGAAGTGTAAATGGGGGTGCTGGTAATGAATGTCTGGCCTGGAGCCCATCTTCTTCTCACCCACTTCTTCAGGAAGTGTGAACAGGAGACCAGTTGTAAATGTCTAGCCAGGAGCCCATCTATCTCCTGCCTCAATTGCACTCCGGATGTGCTGACCCCTGTGATTTCCCCAAATGTGGGAAACTCGACTGCGTAATTTATGGTAGTGGGGGACTGCGTTCATGCTTTTCCCTGTTCTCTTTGTATCTTAAAGACAGATGTCATTCAAGACGCTTTTCTAAGGGTCTAGTAGCTCATTTTAATCTAATACTGAAGGGTTTATCACATGACAGTGGGTGGTGGTGAATATGATACAGAGACGGAGTGAAATAAAGATCTTAAATGCTAAGCCACCATGAAACATTCTTTTGCCAGGTATAGGGTTTTTCCTGGTAGGATTGTGTTTAACTTCAGCCGTCTGACGTTTAGGATCTGAGTTGACCTGCCATAAGGGCAGGTTTACCTGAAGGGTTTTGAACATTTTTAGTTATGTAAAAAAGGAGTGTTACTATATCTCAGTTTTTTTTTAGGCTGGCTAAATTTTGCAGTGATAACCATTTTGGATATATTGGAATAAGTAAAGCAGGTTATTAAAACTATTTTCAGGTGGTTTCTTTTACCCTTTTATATATGGCTACCAAAGCTTAAAATTACATGTTGTTCACATTATATTCTATTGGACATCATTTCTCCCTTATTTTGAAAAAGTCTCCAGGAGGTCTGGCTGTGTTACTTCTATAACATGCTCCTTCTTCCTGGAATGCCCTGTCTTCCCTCATCAATCTTTTTTTTTTTTTAAATCAATTCACTGTTTTTATTTATTTATTTATTGGCTGTGTTGCATCTTCGTTGCTGCGCACAGGCTTTCTCTGGTTGTGGCGAGCAGGGGCTATCTTCTTTGCAGTGCGCGGGCTTCTCGTTGCGGTGGCTTCTCTTGTTGCAGAGCACGGGCTGTATGCACGCGGGCTTCAGTAATTGTGGCGTGCAGGCTCAGTAGTTGTGGCAGACGGGCCTAGCAGTGTGTGGGATCTTCCCGGACCAGGGCTCGAACCCGTGTGCCCTGCATTGGCAGGTGGTTTCTTAACCACTGTGCCACCAGGGAAGTCCCCCTCATCAATCTTGAAAATGCATACTTCGACATTCAGCTCTCTGTCTGCGAAGCTGCCTGGGATCCACCCAAACCACCACTGAACCAGAAAGGACTTAAACATTACTAGGTACTGTAGGCACAGTGCTGCATAAAGCACTTCTTTTAAAATCAGAAGAAAAAAAGATGAATTTTTAGGTGGAAGAAAATGTTGTATATAATAATGTCATCTTTTTATATGTATTTCGCGGAGGAAGGGCCCACAAAGGCAAAAGTGTGTAGGATCCTTCAGAGTCATAATGTGGTCCTTAACCCTTTTCTTAGTGCTCATTACTCTTTTCCTATAATTCTGGCAGGTCTGTTTCCCCTACAGGTTGTGATCTTATTTATTACAGGCAGAATCTCTCTCCGCATTATTGCTCTTAGTATCGCCAGTGCCTAGGCTAGTTGCTGGCACCTTAAGTTTAAGTGGCTGTAAGTTACTACTTACACGAGTAACAACTTGAGAACAGGTTTTTGTTTTTGTTTTTTCCATCATTAGTAGCACTCACAGAAACTCAAGGACAATTTGTGAATGTTGAAAATACTGGAGTAGGCAATGTGGTTATCAGAAATATAGTTCCCATATGGACCGACTGTATAGCACAGGGAACTCTACTCAATACTCACTAATGGCCTATATGGAAAAAGAATCTAAAAAAGAGTGGATATATGTATATGTATAACTGATTGACTTTGCTGTACACCTGAAACTAACTCAACATTGTAAATCAACTGCACGCCAATAAAAATTTTAAAAAGAAATAGTTCCCTCAGCATAGCAAAAAGAGCTTTAGAATATCTGTGAAATCACGTCTGTGTGGGACACAGATAGTCCTAGAGGACTCAGTGCTGTGGCATTCATGGATACCATGGAAACAGCAAACCAACTGCCTAGAATGAAATTAGAAAGGTAGTTCAATAATGAAATTATATCGTACAACGGAGATGGGCTGGATCACACTTTGTGGATGAGAGTATCTAGTAAATGTCTAAGTAGAGTGACTGTGGTTTATATTGCAGAGCCCTGTGGATGGAAATGCAAAACCGGGGCCAGTGTGCATAAGTGAATGGGTTCAGCTCCCTGAAATGCAGGGTGTCTGTGTAGAGTGTAGAATTGCTCAAGCTTTCCTGGTAGTAGACATTTAGATTCAGTGTGTTGGCACCATGGACTTCTTGACAGTTGAACCTGCTCTGTAAACTTATATAACAAAAGTCAGCTTTTAAAAATTACTGCCACGCTCATGATATTTCTGAACATCAGCCTTTCCTTGATTCTGACGAAGCTAAGAGATGGGTGGAAATTCAGAGATGAGGTGAGACTCACAGAGTGAGGGCCATGTCTGTTGGGACAGAAATCTTAGTTGGCAGGGGAAGCCATGATCTGAGAGAGGTTGGTAAGTGTGCTGGTGCCACCACTCCCCAGGTAGGTGGGAACTCTCCAAATACCTACTGTGCTGAGGGAGAGTCCGTGCCTCTCCACCTCGGCTTATTTGGGGCCTTTGAGTTAGTTGGTCACTGAGTTGTTTTATTCTGTGTATAAATATATGTATGTATGTATGTGTATGTGTATGTGTGTATATATATATACATATATATATATATACATATATATTCACCATAATTATTACTAATAATTATCATTGTTCCTAGAGGACAAAATCAAGCACAGATACCTAAAATATGGTAAAAATCACAATTTGAATCTAAGTCTATCTGATGCTAAAGCCTGTGTGCAAAACTAAATACTGTGCCAGCTATTTCTTGTAATGGTTCCACCAGGACTTGGTCTTCTCTTTATGAAAAAAAAAAAAAAACAGTCTAACAATATCATTGAAAGTCTGTAACCTGTATCTCACAACCAGTAATATTGATATCATTTCAGTGCATTTCTTTCCAGTAATTTTCCTTAAGGATATACATTTTTACAAAATTCCCATCATGGTATACATACCATTTCATATCCTTTTTCCCTCTTAACCTTAAATAATAAAAATGTCTTTCACATTGTTAATCATTATATTATTATTGTTTGCTTAATACTCCCTTTCCCTCTTGCTTTGATTCTAGGGTTTTGGGGTGATTTTGATTTTTTTGTAATTCTATAGTGAACACCCTATGCATAGGGCATAGTCTTTCTCCAGAATTACTTTCTATAGTTAAATTAAATGACATTTCTGGGTCAAAATGTATGAACATATTTTGGGCAGTAGATGTATATAATTAGTGTTAAATTATTTTTTCATTAGAAGTAATATTATAGTCATGTTACAGAATATGTAGGGGAAAATACATTAGTCCATTCTTCTGTATTGACACTGATATGATTATGTTACTTTGCATTTTGATGTATTTTCTTTACGTGTCTTAAATTTTGCCTTTTTAGAAACAGTTTTAATCGTAGTATATATTCTATTTCATATGCTGCCTTTTTTGCATGCAGTGTTACTGCAATTTAGGCTTTCCTCTCCTTCTTAACAAACTTGAAGTTCTTTTTATAATTAACTATGAACCCTGAAATTAGAAAGAGATCTGGACTTTGAAAGATGAAAGGAAGCAGGGAAAAGTAGTTTTTAGAGTTTAAAAATATCATATGTCACCTCTCCTCCCTCAAATAATTTAAGGCATTTCTTAAGATGACTAAAATATTAAAATAACAGAGAAAACTACTAGAAATTACCCTAAGAAATCATCATTAATTATTCACAAAGATATATCTACAAGGCTGTTCATTGTTTTATATATATATATGGCAATAAACTGGAAGTGATAGAACATTGATATAAATTATGACAACATATAACAAAATGAATGTAAAATGTTACAAAACATCGTGTGAAGTATAATTGTATTAAAAATATATATGCGTAGAGAATTGGAGTTACCATATATAATATCAAAGTGTTAACAGAGGTAATTTTGTAGTGGGAATGTGGTTAATTTTAATATTTAAAAAACACTTTTCTGTCTTTTCCTAATTACCTGCAAGGAAAATTTCATCGCTATGGTAATAATTAAAAATGCCATCCAAAATGCAAAACAAAGCACTTAAAAAATCATATGGACTAAGGGAAATAACTACCAAAGGGTTGCAAAAATAAGCCACCCCAAAATGTGTCACTTTGGCATAAGGATTATTTTGAGCTAAAAGCACTGAAAAACAGCAAGTATGTAAGAAGAGTGGTCTGACCTCCTTTTGTCTTCCTAGAAGCAGGAGGTAAAACTCCCAACTGAAAGATGTTTTCCCTAACCCAGGGGAAAGAAACATTGCCAGAGAAGGGGGACAAAGCCGAGATTTCTGTACAAACAGGTCTTGTTAAAATAATTATCTTCCTTTAGCCTCCCCATATATGTTAGTTACTTTTCCACAGTTGTCACTCTTTGTTCAACTTAATATAAAAACATTTAGTTTTCCACTTCTTTGGGCCTTCATTTCCTTATGAGGGCTCCTGTACACTTCTGTTAAATAAATGTGTGTGCTTTTATCCTGGTAGACCGACTATGCCAGTGTAATTTTCAGGCTGGGCCGGAGACCCTAACAGAGGAGAGGTAAAGTTTTGCCTCCCGCACACCACCAAGTCCTTGACGCCCTAGTTGATGCAGAGTTGTTTTGCCCAGAGAGCGTAGCCAGCAAGGGCAGAAAGGAAAACAGTGTGTCATGTATTTTCACTGTCCAAAAAGAAAAGAGGAGCGCTCGCTTTGTTACCAAATCCAGGCCAGGTGCTGCTTATCTTTGAGCCGAGCATGCAGAGGTTTGAATCTTGCTGAAGTCGGATTTGCGTCCCCAACCGCACGGACACCTGTCCGGGAGCGGAATGGCCTGGGTCGGGTGAGGGGCTCGAGGCTGCGTTTCACCCGCGTTCTCCTGTTCAGCTCCCACAGAAATCTTGTGAAGTAGGCAAGCAGTAGTATTCCCACTTTACACTTTTGGGAAATGGAGGGTGAGAGAGACCTGAGAGTATGACTTAGTCCCATAGTGGAGCAGCGAGTCAGGCTCGCAGAACCGACAGTGCGGCCCTCTTCCTCTGAGGGCCGCGCGCCCCCGGCCGCCCGCAACTGCCCTGCCCGCCCCTGCGGCGCAGTACTAGGACGTGTGACAAATCTACGCCGTAATTTTTGCGTATGCCTGCCAAGACAAGGAACTGAACAATCTTTTCAGCTACACTTGTCGATGATCGTCTTTGGGGTCGGCACGAGGCATAGCTAGAGCGAACTGACCGCTTCTCCAAAAGCAGTGACGTTGAGTGACAAGAGGCGGGAATATGTAGATGAGGGGCGCGCCGCCTGCTGGTTCGATTTCATTCTTCGCTGGGCAGAATTTCCGCTGAACGTTCAAAGGATGTATCCTGGTCAGTGTCATATGAATAATCCTGCAGTTTCCAACCAAAGGCCTAAAGAACTTGTCATATAATTGACCATAAGTATATTGTGTGCTGAGTTCGAGGGTGAGGTGCCAGGGAGGAGCTACGATTCATACTTACCTGGCAGGGGAGATACCATGATCACGAAGGTGGTTTTCCCAGGGCGAGGCTTATCCATTGCACTCCGGATGTGCTGACCCCTGCGATTTCCCCAAATGTGGGAAACTCGACTGCATAATTTGTGGTAGTGGGGGACTGCGTTCGCGCTCTCCCCTGATACGAAATGTTGAAAAAAAGAAGTTGTTTTTCGCTATGTTGTTAGTAATTCAGCGGTATTATTTTTGTTTTTAGTTTTTTTTTTTTTAGGTTAGGTTTGCCATAGTAAGGATTTTAATGTATTTTGTTTTTTGAGCTTAACCGTACATCAGTTGTTTTTATTTCCTTTTTAAGGTATTTTTAAACTTACGTTTCTTTGATGAGAGAGTTCGTCGCGTTGTGTTTGCAGTGAGTTACTGTAAGCTTTAGAGACTTAAAAACAGTCAAGTTCTTTTACTTTAAGTGTTCAAGATTTAGGAGGTGATTCCTTTGTTTTTTGGCGGCAAGTCCGTTTGCGGCTTTTTTCTGCTGTCTTTGAAAGCCCGCTGCCTAGCACCTTCTGTTGATAAGTGTGTCTTCTGTGTAAGGGTTTTTGATTACATTGGTGGTCTCTAGGTAATTCGCTATGCTGTTGCCCCACCTAATTTCAAAGCTTTAATTACATCTGTAAAACTTGTGACACAAAAGGAAGTAATATTTACAGGTTGCGGAGACTAGGATGTAGACAGGGCGGACGGATGGGTCTTTCATTATTTAGCCTACCACATCAACAAAACCCGGGGTAGGTTTGTCCCGCGCAGAAAAATGACGTCATTAAAAGTGCTTGGAGTATGTAAATGAGCGCAGTGTCCGCTGGTCTTGCTCACATTGTACATACATTTATTATTATTTTGCAAGTGTTCCGGTATACGAAATGTTTTTGTCAGGATTTTTATAGTTTGGAAAAGTTTTTATTCGTAAGTGAGGGGCTAGAGCTTGCGTGAAGTGAGTGACCGTAAGTGTGAAGTGTTTCGTATGTGAGGGTGAGGTGTCAGGCAGCTGAAGCAACTCATACTTACCTGGCAGGGGAGATACCATGATCACGAAGGTGGTTTTCCCAGGGCGAGGCTTATCCATTGCACTCCGGATGTGCTGACCCCTGCGATTTCCCCAAATGTGGGAAACTCGACTGCATAATTTGTGGTAGTGGGGGACTGCGTTCGCGCTTTCCCCTGATAAGCTTAGTTTAAAGATAGAAATTTCGGTGTTTTTGTTTAACTATTTTAGTGAAGCGTAACAACTGCATTTAATGCTTTTGTTTTGTTAGCGTGTGATTTATGGGGTGGTTTTCATGGTTTTGTTGTTTTTAGAGGGATTTCTCTAAAAAATTTCTAGAGTTTTCTGGGACAGCTGTGAGAGCTAAGAGTTGTATGTATGTCGTAGAACGAAGAACTTTAAAATTTCATTTTTCATTTGAAATTGTGCGATGATGTTTGTTAATTCAGCGTTTATCGTTCTTGCAGAATGCTGGCGTTCCATCGAGGGGAAAACGAACAAATTTACGGCAGTGAAGTGTGTTTGTAGGGGGAATTTAGAGTGAGTTACCTCACTATGTACTCTACAGACGGCATTTTTGAAGAGTAGGATGGTTGAAAAAGAAAAAAGGGAGTAAGGCTAAAAACATTCAGGGAGTGGTTGTTAGCATGTAAATGATTAGTCCAGTCGAAAGCCAAGTTCTCAGGAATGTGCATGTTCTCCAGCTTTAGGAAAAAAAAGTAGAAAACGTATGAAACTGAAGCGGGTCTGCGGTTTTAAATTTACCTGTATTATTTTAAATATTTTATGTCAAAATGTAGTCATCATGTGTTGGTGTAAATGCAATTAAATAAAAAGTTTTAAAAGGTTGAAAAACATAAAAATGACTATTACTAAATAATAAAACAAGTATTGGTGAAAATGTGGAAAAATTGGGACACTTTTTCAGTGCGGGTGATAATGTAAATGGTCCAGGCACTATAGCAAACAGTGTCGACTAAAACATTATTCACAACCTACCCGCAACTTGAGAGTTTATGTTTTATTTGGGGAGGATTTTTAGGACTTAAAGCTTGGGAGGCAGCATCTCAAGTAACCCTGAGAGAACTGCTCCGAGGAAGTGAGGGGGCCAGCCAGGACATATAGGAGTTTTGCAACAGAGGGTAGATAGTCTGAACGTCAGAAGATTGTTGTTAAAGAAAACCAGATATCTTAAGGAATTTAGCGCTTTTCTGTGTATGGGAAGATGCAAGAGTCTGGGCTCACCGAAATCATTCCTCTGATGTGCACCTCAGCTATCTGGGGCCAGTATTCTGTGTTTTCATATCCTGAGTTTCCTCAGGGTTCACCCTAGGGAGTGACTGCAGTCTGATGGCTGCTAGGTGGCAGGTATTCTCTTCTTTCGAAACTGAGTTCCCTCAGGGCTCACTAGCTCACCGTCGGCGGCCGCTGCAATCACGACTGTGACATCCTTTGTTTACTGATATGGCAGGCAGTATTCCATTTCTCAACAGTATGGCCATTCCTGAAAAAATTAATCCAACAATTCTACTTCTGGGTATATACCCTAAATAATTGAAAACAGGGATTTAAAGAGATATTGGAACACTCATATTCATAGCAGCATTATTCACAATAGCCAAAGGTGGAATCAACCCGTGTCCATCAATGGATTAATGGATAAACAAAATGGGGTGTATATACATAGTGGGAAATTATTCAGCCTTAAAAAAGGAAGGATATTCTGAAATATGCTACAACATGGATGAATCTTGAGGACATAGTGAAATACGTGGGTCACAAAAGGACAAATAAGTGTTTCCACTTACGTGAAGCGCCAAGTGTAGTCAAATTCATAGACACAGAAAGTAAATTGGTGGTTGCCAGGGCCTGAGAGAGGGAGAAAATGCAGAGGTAGTATCTAATGGGGTATGGAGAGATGGATGGTAGTGATTGTAGTACGACAGTGTGAATATATTCATGCCACTGAACACTTTAAATTTGTTTAAAGTGGTAAATACTATGTATGTGTGTATGTGTGTGTGGGGCACGAACCCGTGTCCCCTGCATCGGCAGGCGGACTCTCAACCACTGCGCCACCAGGGAAGCCCAATGCTGTGTATATTTTTACCACAATAAAATAAAGAATAAAGGCAGTGTTACATACAGGCGGACATTCCAGTGTGACAGAGCCTGAAAATGCACATTGGATTTGTCCAGGTGTAAGAAGATATTGGGGGACTTCCCTGGTCGTCCAGTGGTTAAGAGTCCTCCTTCCAATGCAGGGGACGTGGGTTTGATCCCTGGTTGGGGAACTAAGATCCCACATGCCGCGGGGCCACTAAGCCCATACGGAACAACGAATAACCCTTACACCACAACTAAGACCCGACGCAGCCAAAAAAATAAAAATTTTTTTAAAAAGAAGAAGATATTGGGGGCTTTGGCCAGCACCCCACTGTCAGGGGTATGGGAGAGAATAACACACTAGCAGACCATTCCAGCTGAATGGATGAATGAAGTGGAGATAGTAACTGTAGACTCCCCTTTCAGGAATATTTTCCACTTTTTTTTTCAGTAGATTATTTCAATTGGTGATAAGCACTTTTTATTTTTTTAATATTTATTTAAAATATTAAACTTTTTCCTTTATAATTATTAAAACGACCCGTGCCTTTACTAAACTAAACTAAAACTATATGCATATTCATATGCCATATCTAGCTATTATTAGTGTATTAGTTTGCTAGGACTGCCATAACAAAATACTACAGACTGGATGGATTAAACGACAGAAATTTACTTTCTGAAGGTTCTGGAGGCTAGAAGTCCAAGATCAAGGTGCCGATAGGGCCGGGTTCTTCTGACGCTTCTCTCCTTGGTTTGCAGATGGCCACTCTCTTGCTGCCTATTCACATGGTTGTTCCTCTGTGTAAGTGCCTCTGGTGTCTCCTTCTTATAAGGACACCAATTGTATTGGATTATGGCCGCATTCTAACAGCCTCATTTTAACTTAATCACCTCCTTAAAGACTTTATCTATGTAAATCAAATAGAAACATGCTACTCTTTTTTAATGCCTGGAAATAGTAAGGAAGCAGAAAGGGGGGTGGGGTGGGGAATGGAGGTGGGGAAGGAAGTTATAAAAGCTTCAGCTCATACTCAAACAATATTTTCTGAGTCACTGTGCCTTGCTTAACAATGTTGCGATTACTAGGATGCTATAGGCACTGACATGGCTGGTAACAAATACAGAGAAAACAAAGTTAAAACACTCAAGTTATTAGCATTTCCACATTTTATCAGTAGTTAAATTAAGAGGGGGTTACTTCTCAGTAACCAAAAAGCCTCTTGGCTGGGGAAGACCCACAGAATGTGTCAACCTTTCTGGTGTTTGTTTCACTTCACCTCATATCCCACCCTCTGTGTCTCTCCAAGGAACACTCAGTTATGCCCCTGATATGCATGCTTGTTGATTCATGCAAATGGGGCTTCCTTCTCTTATCCACTGTCTGGGGAATACCAGCCTGGTGCCACTTGTCTGCCCTGCTAGACCAAGCACTGTGATGACAGTGATCCTATTTTAGGTGACTTACACAGTACCTGTCACCTGTGAGACACATGGTAGGTATACCACAATCACTGGTCAGGTGTGGATGCTACACCTGTGGAAAGTTTAAACTTCTTCGCATGGTTCTTGTGTACACAGTAGCAGCTAACAACTACTGAGAGCTCCTTGGTGCCAGGCAGAGTTCTAAGCACTTTACAGAGTTCTAAGATTTTATTTACCGTCTCAGCAGCTCTCTGGTTATTATTACCCCCATTTATAGATGAGGAAATTGAGGCCCATCAGTTATATAATTTCTCCAAGGTCACACAGTTAGGGAGGTGACAGAGCCAGGATGAGAACTTCAGAGTCTGAATGGGGAACCCAACACACATACTATCTACTTTCCTACATAAATGACTGCATTTGTATACTAGCCGTTCAAAGTTAATACCCTCCGGGAATTCCCTGGCGGTCCAATGGTTAGGACTCCGTGCTTTCACTCCCGAGGGTGTGGGTTCCATCCCTGGTCGGGGAACTAAGATCCCGAAGGCCGCAAAAAACAAAACAAAAAAATCCCACAAAGTTAATACTCTCCTAATTGTCTTAATGACGCAACAAATACATGTATTTCTGATTTTAATTTTTGGTAGTCGTCACTTTTTCACTTCAAGGA
Organism: Neophocaena asiaeorientalis asiaeorientalis; assembly: GCF_003031525.2. Taxonomy (NCBI): domain Eukaryota; kingdom Metazoa; phylum Chordata; class Mammalia; order Artiodactyla; family Phocoenidae; genus Neophocaena; species Neophocaena asiaeorientalis. Next base: position 4,498,209 of record NW_020174560.1, on the reverse strand, counting down.
ATTGATGATAAATATGTTGAGTTCTTCAATTTCAACAGTAACATTGAGAATAAACTTTAATCTTGTAGAATTTATTCTTACATTTTTTGGCCATGCCACGCGGCATGTGGGATCTTAGTTCCCTGACCAGGGATCAAACCCGGGCCCCTGGCAGTGGAAGCGCAGAGTCTTAACCACTGGACCACCAGGGAAGTCCCTGATCTTGTAGAATTTCAGTAATTGTCCCCTAATGCTGTTCATTATCAATGAAAATGGACAAGAAGTGAAAGAAATGTGAAAGATTCGACATTTTTTTCCTTGCATTTCTGATTCAGTTAGAGCATGTTGCTTTCTTTTGAAACAGGATGTCTCGGGCCGTTCATCTTCCAGTCCCCTGTCCTGTTCAACTTGGTTCGTTAAGAAATGACTCCTTGGAAGCACAGCTTCACGAGTATGTCAAACAGGGGAACTATGTGAAAGTGAAGAAGATTCTTAAGAAAGGTAGGCACCGTATTGAAATGGCAGATGTGACTTGATTCACATCACTGAATAACATCAGAAGGAAAACCAGGTACATCATAAAACTGTGAGTTCTTGGGGAAACTGGAAGTTAAATTTAGAGATGAGATGTTCTTTACCAGTGCAGTCAGATTGTTCAGTAGAGGTCTTAAATTGGTGGAGGCTGTTTTGTTTTGTTATGCGCTAAGGAACCATAAAGTCTTCCAACCATTAGGCTCCTAAGGGTTTCTCCTCAGGCCCTAGCCACCCACCTTGGATTCTGCCTGATTCCCTTTTCTCCTTCAAATCTACTCTGCCCACTAAGTTTTCTGAGGCCTGTGGTGGAGAGAAGGCCAGTTTTCACAGCTCTCTTCTTCCTTGCTCCTTAGAGGCACTTTGTACTTTTGTTTTCAGGGTGTTTTGGGTTTGTTTCTGTTTTTTGCTGTAGGCTACAGGCACCTCAGCCTGTAGAGCAGACAGAAATAAGAAACATAGCTCAGGCAATCTTCGAAAGAACAAACAAACAAACACAAAAAAACATACACAAACAAAACCTCTGCTGGTATTTGCCCCTGATCTAGAGATCCAGACCTGCTTTTTCTAAAATAACCAGAAGACCTGTGAGATTCCCCCTCTTCCTCCTTAGTATTAAAGGGAAGGCTTATAAGGCTTCTCTCAGCTGGTCTGTGGAACAGTCAGGGTGACCTGATTTTTCTACAGCGTTTCTCTATTTGCCTCGACAGTATTCCTGAGGACTTCCGGAAAGGTAACACCAGTTTTGTTTTGTTTTTAATGTTTATTTATTTATTTATTTTGCCTGCGCCCGGGTCTTAGTTGCAGCATGCGGGCTCTTAGTTGTGGCATGCATGCAGGATCTAGTTCCCTGACCAGAGATTGAACCCGGGCCCCCTGCATTGGGAGCGTGGAGTCTTACCCACTGGACCACCAGGGAAGTCCCGTAACACCAGTTTTTGTAGGACCCAACTACCCCAAAAATACTTCTCTCAAAAACTTTTCAGGTGCTTCTGGGGTCTTCCCTGGCAGTCCAATGGTTAAGACTCCGTGCTTCCAATGCAGGGGGCACAGGTTCTATCCCTGGTCAGGGGAATAAGATCCCACATGCTGTGCAGTGTGGGCCAAAAAAAAAAGATCTCAAGGGTTTCCATGTACCACCCCTAGAATCTATAGATGAAGTGGCTGATGGTGAACTCAATTTATTTGAAAGTATCTGTTTTCTACCCCCTCAAAGATTTTGCACTTTACCTCATAACACATTCATGTTTTAATATAAAAATTGATGTTCAAGATAGGTATGCTATGACTTCTAGTGTCTGTCTATCCACATCCTCCAGTATCAGAAGCAGAGTTCTAGGACATTTTTTATCTCCTAGACATCTCCTGAATGTTCTACATCTTCAAATTCTTTTTTTAAAAACTCTTTTTTTTGAGGTACAGTTAATATACAATATTATATGTTTCAGGTGTACAACATAGTGATTCACAATTTTTAAAAGTTATACTCCACTTATAGTTATTATAAGCTATTGGCTATATTCTTTGTGTTGTACGATATACCCTTGTAGCTTACTTATTTTATACATTGTAGTTTGTACCTCTTAATCCCCTACCCCTGTTCTGCTCCTCCCCACTTCCTTCTCCCCACTGGTAAGGACTAGTTTGTTCTCTATATCTGTGAGTCTTCTTTGTCAGATTCACTAGTTTGTTTTATTTTTAGCTTCCACATATAAGTGATATCATACAATACTTGTCTTTCTCTGACTTAATGCATCTTCAAATTTTTGACATTAAACTACAGCAGAGGATGAGGTTGACAGGTATAACTGGATATGAAGCAGGACTTTATTTGCGCCTGGAAATTTTGTCTAAATCCTCAGAGTGAAGAACAAGGGGTGATAAATGCCCCCACAGTCTAAAGCAAGGCTTCTTAGGAGATGGCCAAAATGATCTTGGACCTTCAACTCCATCACCCACATCAGGCCTATCTAAGAGAAGGTGATGGGGTAGCGGTGGGAGTGCCAGTGGAAAGATTGTTTCAAAGGCATTCACAGGAATAGAATGCTGTGGCTTTTCCCTCTTTCCCAGCCTCAAGCCTAGTAAGAGGCCATTCAGGTGAACCTCATGGACAGAATTGTGATGTGTGATGCCTACAAGCAGGAGAGTTGGGAGCCTATGGCCCAGCCTGCTGAACAACAGAAACATGCCAGCCCACCCCAGCTGCCACCAAGGTAGCATGAATAGAACCTGGCATGTTACTTGGAATTTAGGGGTCAGGAGGACTGCCATCTGCCTCCTACCTGGAGCAGTTCTTGATGGCTGGATGAGCATAAGAGATCAGCTTCTGGAGTAGCCATACTTTCATCAGTTGTGGGGTAGGTGGACTCTATGCAGGGTAGCTGAGCCATCTAAACGGACCTCACCTATGAAGAAGGAAGAATCCCAACAGAGAGGCTGGAGATCTAGCAAGAAGTCAGCAGAAATGAAAACCAGAACTACATTGAGGTATCATCTCACACTGGTCAGAATGGCTGTCGTCAAAAAGTCTACAAACAATAAATGCTGGAGAGGCTGTGGAGAAAACGGAACCCTTCTACACTGTTGGTGAGAATGTAAATTGGTACAACCATTATGGAGAACAGTATGGAGGTTTCTTAAAAAACTAAAAATAGGGCTTCCCTAGTGGCGCAGTGGTTGAGAGTCTGCCTGCCGATGCAGGGGACACGGGTTCGTGCCCCGGTCCGGGAAGATCCCACATGCCGTGGAGCGGCTGGGCCCTTGAGCCATGGCCGTTGAGCCTGCGCGTCTGGAGCCTGTGCTCCGCAACGGGAGAGGCCACAAGAGTGAGAGGCCCGTGTACCGAAAAAAAAAAAAAAATCTAAAAATAGAACTACCATATACCACTCTGAGGCATATATCTGGAGAAAACTCTAATTCAAAAAGATACATGCACCCCAGTGTTCATAGCAGCACTATTTATAATAGCCAAAACATGGAAGCAACGTAAATGTCCATCAACAGATGAATGGATAAAGAAGATGTAGTACTTATAACTGGTGGAATATTACTCAGCCATAACAAAGAATGAATTAATGCCATTTGCATCAACATGGATGGACCTAGAGATTATCATACTAAGTGAAGTAGGTCAGACAGAGAAAGACAAATACCATATGATATCGCTTATATGTGGAATCTTAAAAAATGATAACAAATGAACTTACAAAACAGAAAGAGAGTCAGACGTAGAAAACAAACTTTTGGTTATCAGCGTGTAAAGGGGATGGGAGGGATAAATTTGGAGACTGGGATTAACATACACACACTACTATATATAAAACAGATAGATAACTAATAAGGACCTACTGTGTAGCATAGGGAACTCTACTCAGTACTCTATAATGACCTATATGGGAAAAGAATCTAAAAAAGAGTGGATATATGTATGTGTATAACTGATTCACTTTGCTGTACAGCAGAAACTAACACAACATTGTAAATCAACTATACTCCAATAAAAATTAAAAAAAAAAAAAGTCAGCAGGAGAGGGCAATGGCCTGCATTAGGGCGGTATGCAGTAGAATGGAGATACCTGAAGGACCCACTAACCCCTCCCACAAAAGAGCAGGCATTAGGACAAAGCCACAGGCAACAAAGAGCATCAGCTAAATACAAAGGCCTTTGCCGCTTGTCATCTCATTGGTTCTCTCCCTACTTCAGCTCTGGAGTTGTCAGAAACAGCCTTGAGATCAGAGGAGTGGAAGAGCAAGGAAGAGGTTTTGATTTCAGAAGGACTGGGCAATTTATTACCTGAAATGAGACTGTGCTTTGACTGCCTCAGCGTGACTGAAAGAGCATGCAATCTGCCTGAGGTGCCTCTCAGGAGAAGGGCAGCGAGAACTAACTGACAGAGTGTCCTTGAGGGTAGTAGAGGAGAAGTTGTTTCCTGATTGCCTCCTGCTTAGTTCATCCCACTCAGAAGACCAGATACTACAGATTATATGAGTTCTAAAACCCAAAGGATGAGTTCCAGAACCTCAGACCAACCAGACTTCATTCATTTTTTTATTACACGTATATTAATTGAGCCTCGGGGTTAGAGCAGCCAAGGAAAGATGTACAGCCCTACCTTCCAGAGAGTATAATCCAGCAGAAGAAAGAGACATGAGTCGGTAATTGAAGTCCTGAGAAGGGCAGGAGGCAAAGGAAGCACACAAGGTACATCTCAGCCTCATCTGGGAGGTAATCAAGGGAAAATTCCTAGAGAAAGTGATATTTAGGCTTGGGCCCTAAAGAAGAAACGTTGACAGGAAAGAAGTAAAAGTTGGAGGCAAGGGAGGTTTAAAGGGATGCAAAAACCCTGAGGATAGAAAAGAAAAGTGTGTGGATCACTTGAGTTGGAGGAAAAGGCAAAGTGGTGGGAGAGAGTGGTATGGAGGTGAAGCTGGCAAGGTAATCTGAAGCCACACCAGGCCTCGTGGGCTGTTGGAAGGATTTTGGTAATAGGTGCCTCCGTATTTAGGATGGTTACAGCTTCCTGGTGAGTCGACCCTGTTATCATTATGAGATGTCCCTTCTTAGCTCTGGTAATACTCGTTGTCTTGAAGTCTACTTCTTCTGCTATACAGCCGCTTCAGACTCCTTATGCTTACTACTTACGGAACATCTTTAGAGTTAACATATGTCTTCTGTAGAGAGCACAGAGTTGGGATTTGTGCTTTAAAATCCATTCTGATACTCTCTGCCTTTTAACTGGAGGGTTTAGTCCATTAACATTTTATGTAATTATTGATATGGTTTATTACAAAGAACACAATTCAGGAACAGCCAGATGAAAGAGAGTTAGGGCAAGGCATGGTGTGTGTGTGAGTGCTTGGAGCTTCCATGCCCTCTTTGGGTACACCACCCTTCCAGCACTTCAGTCGGTTTACCAACCTGGAAGTTCTCCAAACCTGATCAGTTAGGGTTTTTATGGAGGTTTCATTATTTAGGCATGATTGATTTGGCCATTGGTGATTGATCTCAATCTTCAGCCCCTCTCTCCTGCTGGAGGTGGGACAAGGTGGAGGGTTGTGGCAGAGCTGAAAGTCCCAGCCCTCTAATCATGAATTGGTCTTGGTCTTTCTGGTGACCAGCCCATCCTGAAGCTATCTCAGAGCCCCTCAGCCAAGAGTCATCTCATCAGCATACCAGAGACGCTTATCACTCCTAACGCCAAGGAAATTCCAAGGGTTTTAGGAGCTCTTGTGCCAGATACCTGAGAGTAGAATTCTATTTCTAAATGGTTGCTCTGGCTGCGGAAGGGTCTGAGGTATGTGAGGAGAGGGAGAAAACAGTCGGATGACTTGTTTTTGGTTTGAGCAACTGGGTTGAATGTGGTGTCATTGCCAGAAAGAGGAATAGGTTTGGGAAAGAAGCTATTGGAAGTCAGTCTGGACCAGCTGAGTTAGACACCTGTGATTCAGCTAAGTGGAATATCAAATAGAAGCTGGGTATATGAGCCAGCAGCCCAGAAGAGATCTGTCTGCATATCCATGTTTTGAAACCAAGGATGATCAAGCGAAGAGGGCTGAAAACCCTGCTGGCAGGAATCTCACTCTTTTACAGACAGGCTGCCCTTGTTGGGGCAGGAGTAGAGAAAAAAGGAGGAGAAAACCAGGTGGTTCCCAACAGTTATGTCAGTAACCAGGTTGAGGGAAAGAACAATACATACATTGATTCATCATGCGTTCAGTTAGTCTGCATTTGTTGGGCATCTACTATGGCTGGCAAGGGACTGCAGATGCAAAGATAAAAATGACCTTGTTCCTGCTTTTAAAGACCTCACAGTTGAGTAGGGGAAAATAAATGCATTTATAACACAGTGAGCTATGTAGAGGCACTTACAAAGATAATTAGGGACACAAAGCACATAGTGGTCACTGTTAGCTGGGAAAGTGAGGGAAGGCATCTGGAGAAGGTGACGAGAGCTGAGAATCTGCTCATAGGAGGCCAAGGGATGGCATGGATGGTGAGGGATCCACAGAAAGGGTGGAGAAACACAGAGTGGAAAAGTCTGAGATAAGGAAGGGCCCAGACCAAAGACAAGGGGCCCTTGGGTGAAAGTGACTGGAAGGCACTTGATAACTCTTTAAGACATAAGGAACCTGCTCTGACCCCAAGGAGATGTGTTCCAGAACTTTTTGCCCCAACACTGTTTCCCTGAAGGGATTTAATTCAGAGCATTTGGCTGTCTCTAAGGAGATTCTATTAGAAGTGGCTAGATGAGATGAACCTGAGAGTCACGTTAGTCATGTCACTATGATGCAATAAAAATGTGGTTGATTCAGGAAACCACGTGCATGTCCATGCAGTACGGTGCTTTCTGGCATGCTGGAGGATGTCAGAAGCATCTTTACAACAGGAAGTTAAATGATGAAAACAGTTACCCACCATCATATATCAGGTGTGTTCTTTGAGGAGAAGCTGGGACCAACTTTTTTTTTTTTTAATAAATTTTTAAATTTTATTGTCATTTATTTTTGGCTGTGTTGGGTCTTCGTTGCTTTGCTGTGCGCGGGCTTTCTCTAGTTGTGGCGAGCGGGGTCTACACATTGTTGTGGTGTGCTGGCTTCTCTTTGTGCTAGCTTCTCTTGTTGCAGAGCACAGGCTCTAGGCGTGCAGACTTCAGTAGTTGTGGCATGAGGACTCAGCAGTTGTGGCTCGTGGGCTCTAGTGTACAGGCTCAGTAGCTGTGGCACACGGGCTTAGTTGCTCCGCGGCATGTGGGATCTTCCTGGACCAGGGCTTGAACCCGTGTCCCCTGCATTGGCAGGTGGATTCTTAACCACTGCGCCACCAGGGAAGTCCCTGGGACCAACTTTTGCCACAAGTAAATGGGTCGGCTTCCTCTGAGATTTGGAAGCCAGGAAGATCAGTCATTCAAGGCTGAACTTTGGGGATGGTGTATTTAAACAAATTTTTTGCCACTGTGTGGGATCTTAGTTCCCCGACCAGGGATCGAACCCCAGCCCACTGCCCACTGCCGTGAAAGCGGGGAATCCTAACCACTGGACCACCAGGGAATTTCCTTTAGTGCTTTCTTAGAGAAATGAATTCAATTGGAGACTAGAACTCCTGATGGAAACACCTTGGCTTTCCAGAAAGAACCCAGACTTGATCCAGTGCCAGATGTACCTAGTACCTACCTGTGGTTCACTTGAGGACCTGTGTGACGGATGCTCTAGCCAGCATGTATGAGAATGGGGAAATAATCACACCCTTTTCCTTCACTTGTTTAGAGGATGAAGTGAGACAATGGGTTAAAATGCCTATCGTGGAGAAGGCACTCATAAACCGCCATGGGTACCTTCGTTATTAGGCGGGATTACACTAGTTCTGTGTCCCTCTCTTTTGTCCTTCTTCCCCCAACTCTTTTTCAAGGCAAAGGAAACCTGGTCTCTCCAAGTCAGCTGATTTCTCCAGCAGGCAAGAGGCAGTCCAGAGGGATCGGTGGCGGGAAGCTCGTTTGCTTAGCCTACAGAGGGGCGACGCGACCCGTCCTGGACCCAGGGGACGGGGTAATAGCAGCCTTGGGTAGGAGTCATGCGCGCAGCGCGTGATTGCCTGCCAGGAAGCCATATGTTGATGAGGCCTGTTGCTGCTTTGAAGTGTTTCTGGAAGGTTTACGGGCGAAAATGGTGTTTTGAACTTTGCCCTTTCACAGAGTAGTTATGGGATATAAGATAAAAAATGTTTCTCCGGGGGCGAGGGACTTGACAAAACTGTCACCATCAGTAAAAGGTGGGCAGCTGCCACGTACCCAGCAGGGACGTCGATGTCCAGATTAAGATTGTAGATATAAAGCTAATTTTTGTGGTTTGTTGTTAGATAAAGTTTGAAGGCCATGTTAGAACACCCGAAGCCGTGGAGATGTAGCGTTTTATTCTGAGCATGAAGGCGGCCCCTGGTGTTGTTTTTACAGTTACTACTACATGTTGATGATTGTTCTTGTTCTTAAGAAGAGAACGCTCATTGAGCGGTTTTGTTTGTAATTGTGTTCCGCTAAAGAACAATCAGAGTGCTTTTTTTTCTTTTTACACTTATAGCGGTTTAGCTATGTAGGTCGTTTCTTACCAAGTTAGGTTTCTTTTTTTCCTTACTCACCATGTGGTTTCAAAGTTCAAGCTTCAGAAATATCGTTAAAGCAAGTAGGGTAGTTGAGCACTCCTTGTTTGTAGTTGTATCTCGTTAAAGAACAGTGGGGGTAGCTTTTTTTCGTGTTTCTCTTTCTTGTTTGCCTCACTTTTGTGTCTCGCGATAGTCCGTAAATAGCTAGGGCTTGTGGTGGCTTACCGTGTGATTTCAGTGAGTGCTCAAGTTCTGCTGCTCACCTTGCTGTTTCTCGGTTCTCCGGTTGTTGTTTCTTGTTCATCTTTGTTGTATTTCTGATTTGTAGGAGGGAGTTCCTTAATTGTAATCTATGAAGGTGGTTTTATTTCTTGTCAGTCAAGTTCCTTGTGTTTATCTCATATCCCTGTTCTCCAATCATTTGTTGATTAAGGGTATTTTTTTCACTGTATTTGTTTTTTAGAAGGTTTTGATGATGAATATTCTAGATTTCAAGGGGACACATTATAAGTTTCCGTTTCCTCCATCTTTTAGGGTTATTTCCAAGATTAAACGACCTGATCCAAGTTAGGGGGTTAGTACATGGCCTGGAAGTATTAAAGTACTGTAGAAATGATAGCTTTTTCTTTTTCAAAGAAAAGGGTAGCCCACCGTGAAGTGATGGTTTTTGTTGGTAGGGGTTGGGGGTGCATAACCTTTCATATTCAGGTGGCAAGTGATTTTTTCACAAATAAAGCCTACGGGAATTTCCTGGTGGTTAGGTGTTTTCACCGCCAGGGCTCTGGTTCAGTCCCTGGTCAGGGAACTAAGATCCGGAAAGCTGCCTAGCGGGGCCAAAAAAGACAAAAAATGAAAGTGAACTTTAAACAGACCTGCTGATTAACAAAAAAGGTGATAATCAAAAGTTTAAAAAAATTCAGTAAAAATGTACAGAATTACCACATTTTGGGAATCCCTCCGGCTCCCCCAAAACACCAGAATACCACAAAACTACAGTTTTTGTTACTTTATTAAAAAAAGAAATTTTTTTTAAAAATTCATCTTTGGCTGCGTTGGGTCTTTGTTGCTGAGCAAGGGCTTCCCCTGGTTGTGGCGAGCGGGGGCTACTCTTCGTTGTGGTGCGCGGGCTTCTCACTGCGGTGGCTTCTCTTGTTGCGGAGCACGGGTTCTAGGCACGCAGGCTTCAGTAGTTGTGACTTGCGGGCCCTAGAGCACATGCTCAGTAGTTGTGGCGCACGGGCTTAGTTGCTCTCCAGCATGTGAGATCCTTCCAGGCCAGGGCTCGAAGCCGGGCCCGCCTGATTCTTAACCACTGCGCCACCAGGGAAGCCCTATATATGTATTTTTTAAATGAAGAGAAGTGCTTCAAAATACACCTCTTCGTTCCACACTTAAGATTGGCCTGGTACATTATTTTGAGAGAAATACTTACCCAGGTGAGCCCAATATGCACCCCTCACATCCACACTCACGTGAGTAACCAGCAGAATGTCTCAAAAGGCTCAAATCGAAATTTAGGATCTTAAAAGGTTAAAAGAAGATCTTTTATTATTATTTAAATATTATCAAAATATTTAAATATTATTTAAATTTTGTTAATATTTATCGTTATTATTTAAATATAGTGATATTTAAATAATAAATAATCTTATTAAAATAAAATAATCTCACCCACAGACACCGCCTGTAGTATTTAAGATGTGAAAACTAATCCGAGGCACCTGAGCACACCTTTGTCTTAAATTAGTCCCGGCAGTGTTGTTAGTGTTTTTAGAAACAGAAGGGCAGTAGGTTCTGATTGTCTGTCTGTCTGTCTGTAATAGGTCAATTAAGCACTGTAAGTCTTAGTATCCCTTTTCCTTTTTTTTTTTTTTTTTTGGCCAAACCATGCAGCATGCGGGATCTTAGTTCCCGAATCAAGGATCAAACCCACGCCCCCTGCAATGGAAGTGTGGAGTCTTAACCACTGGACCTCGACGGAAATCCCTAAGTCTTAGTTCCTTAAAGGAAAAAACAAAACAAACAAACAAACAAAGCCTCTTAAGAGTGTTCAGAATTTTTAAAAGTTGTGTATGAAATGACAGTGTAACTGAGCAGGACCCTATGGGGCCTTCTTGCTGGCAACGCCAAGGTCTTGAGTCCAAAATTGTTACCGAGCCAAACTTGGATCTGCTTGCCCGCCTGCAGTAAAGCCAATCTACTGACACCAGCTTGTGGTGAAGGAAAGTGCAGCATTTATTGCGGGGAACCAAGCAAGGAGTCCAGGTAGCCAGTGCTTAAAAGGCCCGAACTCCTTGCTTGGCGCCCTGCAGTAAACTGCTGCACTGTCTATCACCACAGCCAAGTGTCAGTAAATTGGCTTTACTGTGTGTGGGCAAGTAGACCCAAGTTTGGCTCAGTAACAACAGTTTGAAAATCATTTATATGATATTCCTGGGAGTTCCCTGACGGTCCAGTGGTTAGGACTCAGCGCTTTCACTGCCAAGGGCCCGGGTTCAGTGCCTGGTCAGGGAACTAAGATTCTGTAAGCTGCACCGTGTGACCAAAAAAAAAGGAAAGGAAGAGGGGAAGGAGAGAGAGAGAGAGAGAGAGGAAGAAAAGAAAGCAAGCAAGAAAGAAAAGAAAATCATTTAATATGATATTTCTGAAATGAGAGGAATGTGGAAAAATGTCACCATCCATAAAAAGTATGTGGCTGCCACGGACCCAGCGGAGTTGTGGGGTTAAAGCCATTATTATGGTTTTAGGAGTTATTTCTATAGGTTGTTACTGGACGAGGTTCCAAGGTTCCTGTGTAGAGTCCTCGAAGTCCACGAGGAGGCGGGTTCTCCTCTGAGCGTGAAGCCAGCTCTTGGTATTGCTTCTGTAACTGCCTTTTGCCTTTGATGACTGTTCTTTTCCTCTGGAGGAGTAAGTAGAGGGAGGGAACACCATCTCAGTTGTTTCTTCTTATGTTACTGTCTCAGAAGGTAGATGATTGGTTTCCGCTAGGGGGCCGTTTTCTGTATTTGTTTTTCACGTGTTCCAGGTGCACAACGCTTTTTAACCTGTGAGGTAGATGTGGTCTTTATCCTGACCTGACTATTTGTAAGCCGTGATTTTTTTCAGTGAAATGAGGAAGAATCTGTCAGATGCAGTTCGGCGTTTCTGTTTCCTGATTGGATTTACAGGTCATGAGCTTTTTCACACATCAGGTGCAGCCCCAGGGTACTGAAACAAAATTACCTCCCCTTTCTCTACTCTCCTTTCTGTCAGTCAAGTCACTCTCTCCCAACACAGCTAGGCAGACATCCCTTCTTGGCCTCTATGGTGATTTCTTTCTCTGTATCTCAGTTCAAGCTAAGGAAATACGACATATGTAGGACTAGGGTTTATAGGACTTTAGCACAGAGGAGGAATGAAAGAAGGTGGAGTTTGGCCAAAGCACAGTGGACAGAGAGCTAAGGGTAGTGGGCAGCTATTGAAGGAGAGTGACTACATCAGCTATGCACTTTAAGGTCACTCTAAAAGCTATGTGGCGATGATACTTATGGGGAGGGGTGAGGTGGCAAGTGTGAGGACCAGTTAGGCACCTACTGCATTCATCTACCTGGGAGAAGATGGTAGCGATGATAGAGAAACACCAGACATGAAAGATATTTAAGTGGTAAAGTAGACAGGACTTGGGGGGGTTGATTTGTTGACGAAAATTCAATTAACTATCAAGAAGGAAAAAAAGGGAGTTTTATTTGAGCCAATCTGAGGATTATAACACGAGAAGCAGATTTTCAGAAAGCTGTTAGAAGTCGAAGACACAGTCATATATTTTCCAGACGGAGAATTGTAGTACCTCAAAATGACATACTGATAATTTACATAAAGTTCACCAAGGAACAGGTAGTCCAGGTGAGCTTGTACAGAGTAAGCAGCAAGACGCCATGACCCCTTATGGAGTTCAGAAAGAACTGTATTCTTTTAAGAAGTCCCATTGCTGGTGTCAGAAGAAAGAAAAAATATGGGTCTTCACGGTTGAGCGGGCGCTCCCATCTTTGAGGTGCTCTGATTAATGTGTAATACAGATGCACACTGCGCCTGGGAAGGAGGGAGGAGGCCCCCCCCACACACACACAAAGAGAATTTTATGTTTAATTTTTTCTAGTCCTGCCTTGAAATATAACATTTTATTTCATCAGGTTCACTGACGGTATGGGCGAGAGGAGCTGTCAAGGATAATTGCCAGGTCTTGGGACTTGAACAGATGGGTGGACGGTGGTTCCATGTGTTAACGGGGGAAGTGGAGGAGGAACTGAATCAGGTAGTGCAATGGGGTGGGCAGTGATGGTAGAGTTCAGTTTAGGGCACGTTTAGGAGAGATTTCTGACTTTTAGCGGATGTATGGTAAAGGAGTTAGAACTCCCACAGCAGACCAAGAAGGAGCAGCCAGAGAGGTAGGCGGCAAACCACGCGCATGAGGGTGCCTGATGGAAGCCCAGCGGGACACAGTGAAGTGTATGGAGAGCAGATGAGACATTAAGATGCAGATGGAAAAGTATCCACTGGCCCTGTGTGGGAAACGGAAACAGAAACTGGCTAGGTAGGGGTGGATTGATCACTGGAGGGATGTGAAGGCTTGCCAGTTGGTGGAAAGAGCTCCCAGGAGAACTCAGGCTGTGATGGAGAGCATAGGGGTGGGTGTGCATTCAGCTGGGGGAAGCGGTAAGATGGGGGGATGCACTTAGGGTTTAATTAGGATGGGAGAGCAAGTGAGAATGCAGTTGGAAAGACTGAGTGGAACAGGAGAAATTGAGTTATGGGAGGGAGCAGCTCCCCCAAGGCAGGAAGCCTTTGAGTCAGCCAGAGAAGATGGGGAGTTCAGAGGTAGGTGGGTTCCTCCATGGAATGTGACCACACTGGGGGCTTTTCAACTGATGGGCTTCTAGTTCTTTGCCAAGTATGAGGAAAGATCATTGCTGAGGGAGGCTGGTGAGGAGGGGTAGGAGAGTTGAGAATAAAGAAGGAATTAACTAATCACCCTAGGCAGCAGGTGAGGAAAAGGCACCTCCTGAGGGTGTGCCCGCTCCACTTCCCTGCTATTGAAGCTCCTGGTCTTGGAAGCACATCCCCAGATTGCAGTCCATTTCTCTTTCTTCCACTGTAGCCATGCACCATGTAGTTCCTCCATGATTTTCTCCTTCTGGATCCGCAGTGGCCAAGCTTTCACTGTGAGCCTAAATTAGTCCTTGGTCCTCTTAAAGGTCGGGAGCTGTGAGAGAAGCGGTATATGCTCTGGAATTGACTCCTTGGTCTGTTATTCATTAGCTGTGGGTTCATGGGAAGTTCCTTGGCCCCAGTCTGTCCCTCTGTAAAGCAGGTAGGTGTAGTACTAATAGCATCAACATGTGGGGTGGCTGTAAAGGTTAAATCAGTTAAAGCAAGTAGGGTAGTTGAGCACTCCCTCCAGTAGACTTAGAAACGGAGAAACGATCTCGCCCTCAGTGTAAAGTGTGCGGCTCCCACAGACCCAGCAGTGACTTGGGAGCCAGGGTCAAGACTATACTTTCAGGGATCATTTCTATAGTTCGTTACTAGAGAAGTTTCTCTGAACGTGTAGAGCACCCGAAACCACGAGGAGGAGACGCAGTGTTCTCTCCTGAGCGTGAAGCTGGCTCTTGGCGTTGTCTTTGCAGCTGTCGCTAGCCATTGATGATCGTTCTTCTCTTCCTTAGGGAGAGAAAGAGGGAGAGGGCGCCGTCTGAGTGGTTTCGTTTGTAGTTGTATCTCGTTAAAGAACAGTGGGGGTAGCTTTTTTTCATGTTTCTCTTTCTTGTTTGTTTCCCTTTTTGTGTCTTGCTATAGTTTGTAGGTAGCTAGGGTTTGTGGTGGCTTACCGTATGATTTTTCAGTCAGTGTTCAAGTTCTCTTGCTGTCCATGCTGTTTTTCGGTTCTCTGGTTGTTGAGAGGATCTTCGTTGTATTTCTGTTTTGTAGAAGGGTGTTCCTTTCCATTGGGAGGGAGACCCTTATCCCTTAATTGAAATCTACAGCGGTGTTTTTGCTCCCTGTCAAGTCTCTTGTGTTTATCTCATATCCCTTTTCTCCAATCATTTGTTGATAAAGGGTATTTTTTTGATAGTATTTGCTTTTTAAAAGTTTTTGATGATTAGGGTTATTTCCAAGATGAAACGGGATGATTCAAGTTAAGGGGTCAGTACATGATCTGGAACATGTTAAAGTCCTGTATAAATGGTTGCTTTTTTTTTTTTCAAAGAAAAGGGTAGCCCACGTTGAAGTGATTGTTTTTGTTTGTAGGGGTTGGGGTGCATAACCTTTCGTATTCAAGTGGCAAGTGATTTTTTTCACGAATATAGTCTACGGGAATTCCCTGGTGGTTAGGACTCGGTGATTTCACCACCAGGGCTTCGGTTCAGTCCCTGGTTAGGGAACTAATAACCCGAAAGCTGCGCAGCGGGGCCAAAAAAGACAAAAAATGAAAATAAACTCTAAACAGACGTGCTGATGTTTAAAAATAAAGGTGACAACAGTCTAAAGTTTAAAAAAAATTCAGTAAAAATGTACAGAATTACCACATTTTGGGAATTCCTCCGGCTCCCCCAAAGCAGCACACCACAGAACTACAGTTTTTGTTACTTTATTCACAACTTTTTTTTTTTTCTAAATTTATCTTTGGCTGCGTTGGGTCTTCTTTGCTGTTCACAGGTTTTCTCTAGTTGTGTCAAGTGGGGCCTACTCTTCACTGCGGTGCACGGGCTTCTCCTTGCAGTGGCTTCCCTTGTTGTGGAGCACGGGCTCTACGTGTGTGGGTTTCAGTAGTTGCAGCACGTGGGCTCAGTAGTTTTGGCTCAGGGGCTCTAGAGCGCAGGCTCAGTAGTTGTGACGCACAGGCTTAGCTGCTCTCTGGCATGTGAGATTGTCCCGGGCCAGGGCTCGAACCTGTGTCCCCTGCATTGGCAGGTGGATTCTTAACCACTGCACCTGCAGGGAAGCCTTCTTCATGTTATTCTTAAAGGCGATTTTGTCAGTCTATGGCAATTGAGTCTTCCCCCCCCCCCCCCCCATTCAATGGGTGTTAAAGTAGTTAGTATCCTCCATCTGCCTTTTTGAATGAAGGGTTTCTGTGCTGTTGCTACTTTTCCTGGGTAAATTAGGCCTGGAATATACTGCAGGGAAATAGATACATGTCTGGTCCTTCATACTCTGTTGGTTGACAAACAGATCTTGTAGTGAGCTATAGGAGAGGAAGGTTTACTAGGGAAATGGATTTAAAGTAGCTTTAAACATAATTGTGATATATCCTTAATTGTTTTAAGATGGTTTCTTCTTTTCCCCCTCAGTGCTATGATTTTTTCTTTGATGATGCTTGTTTAGCTAAATGCAATTTAAAATTCGCCTTGTTAGTCTAGTACGCTGATTTGTGTTTCATTTTCTTCATCTAAACATTTTTCTTCTGGTTTTTGAGACTCCCTTTTAAATTTTTCCAGGCTAATAAATCAGATATTTTTCCTGACATCTACTTTAGGAATCTATTCTGGTTTTATGTTGGGTCTCTTAATATATCACACTTGTCATTGAACCATGGGCTAGAAAAATCAACAAAATCTTTTAATTCTACTGAATATGATGTGATATAGTTCCCTTTAAGTAAAAGCAGGCTTAATTTCGTGTTGGAGGTGGTAATGCCTTTGAAAACTGCCCTTATTAAACAGCATATATTCAGGGAATTCCCTGGTTGTCCAGTGGTTAGGACTCCGTGCTTTCACTGCCGAGGGCCTGGTTTTGATCCCTGGTGGGGGAACTAACATCCTGCAAGCCGTGCAGTGCGGCCAAAAAAAGAAGTAGGAAGGATAAACAGGGGCTTCCCTGGTGACAGAGTGGTTAAGAATCCACCTGCCAGTGCAGGGGACACCGGTTTGAGCCCTGGTCCAGGAAGATCCCACATGCTGCGGAGCAACTAAGGCCGTGTGCCACAACTACTGAGCCTGCGCTCTAGAGCCTGCGAACCACAACTACTGAGCCCACGTGCCACACCTACGGAAGCCTGCACACCTAGAGCCCGTGCTCCACAACAAGAGAAGCCACTGAATTGAGAAGCCCACACACCTCAACAAAGAGTAGTGCACGCTCGCCGCAACTAGAGAAAGCCTGCATGCAGCAACGAAGGCCCAACACAGCCAAAAATAAAAAGTAAATAAAGAAATAAAAGAGGTTATTTTAACCAGTGGAATCAAAGATATACATATATTCTAAAGTTGCTAACCTGCCTTTATGAACGTGGTATCATACTAAACACATTCTGCAACTTGCTTTTCTCATTTTTTTTTGAAATTCACTTATTCATTTCAAGAAGCATGAAAAGACAACAAAATCATGAGAAATCAACCTGTGCAATATCAGCAGATATTCAGAGGCTCTGTGCTGTTTTTTTTGTTGTTGTTGTTTTGTTTTTAATGCTTAAAGAAAATAGATGATAATTTGATACTGTAAGTTTATAATTATTTATTTGGTTGTTTATTCAACAAATATGGAGCAGAGGGAATTTATACAGGAGCAAAAGAACAAAGGAGCCTACAAATGGCAAGTAGTTTAGTGTGTGTGTGTGTATGTGTGTGTGTGTGTGTTGTGTCTGAAGGATAGGTTATGTACGAGATGTTTTAGGAAGTAAAGACAAAGGCAGCTTGGAACCAGACTATAGGATGCCATAAATCCCGGGTTAAAGAGCTTCTACTGAAACGGAGCAGGACCCTATAGACCTTGCCCCCGATGTCCTCAGCCTGCCTTTTGTCTGTGGAAAAACTTTAGCCAAAGAATAAGTTTAATGAGAGGAGTGATAAAATACAGAAGCAAAGAAAAGCAGTCAAACAGGAAAAAACAATAATAGTTTAGTCAGTAATCAAAGTGAAGGACCTTTAGTTCCTTCTCGAGGGTTATAGATAATATTCGGAGCCACATCCCGTGAGCTGTCTTATGGATACTGAAACCCCAACCAGGTGGAAGAAGTTAACTACATGATGACCAGGCTGTAGTCGTGACACAAGCTGCCACAATTCTGATAATTTGCCGCAAAGAAATGGAAACAAACCAACCCTGGAACTGAAGATTAACTGTACCCAAAACAGTCACGATGGCACTGGCTAGACCACTGCATGACCAATGTCAAGATGACGGTCAGAGCTGACTGTGCTGGTTCTGCATGTAGTCCTTTCCCTCTGTAAAAGCTCTTGTCCACTGGTTGGGGTGGGGGAGTCGGCCTTTGGACAGGAGTCCACCTCCCCCCCCACCCCGTTGCCTGCATCAAAATAAAGCAAACTTTCCTGTCCACCAAGCTTGCCTCTTTATTGGCTTTTGAGCGGCGAGCAGCCGGACCCCACTTGTGATTACAGTACTATACATAGCAAGACATGGGATGCCACTGAACTTGGCATTCCTGAAAGCACCTGTATTACTTGCACAAAATAGATTATTTTTTAAGCTTAAATCCTATTAGTGGTTACAAGAATGTTGGGATTTTAATTTTTAATATTTATAGAGTAGTTGTTACTTGCTAAACTCTGTTAGATGCTTTAAATCCATCATTTTAGCTAATACCACTCATTGATTGAACTCCCTAAAGTTGCCTGCCTGCTTATTAGATTTTTGCTTTCAATAGTACATCTTGTCTATCTCTATTCTAATTGATAGAGATCTAATTCATTTAAATTAACTGCTTAATATTTTATTATCTGTATGTACCATAATTTACTCAGCTGTGCCTCTAATGGTGGATATTAAGATTTATTTTTTTGCAGTTTTGTATAACCAGAAACAATGCTTTGATAGAATACTTTGTAATGAATCTTTACATAATGGGTTTTTAATATTCAAAGCAGGATTTCTGGTTCAGGTTTTTAATAGATACTGCCGCATTGCTTTCCAAAAGCATTGTAACAGTTCACACTGCCAACTGCATTTAGGAGTGTCTGTTTTCCCACCTCTTCTCCAGCACTGAATGTTTTCTCATTTTTCAGTTTTTTTCAAGCTTTATGGGAAGTTTAACTTTCTTCCCACTATTTCAAGCCAGGCACCATGTTGTATTGGTTTATTGAATATTCCAGAGTTAGGTGAAATATCCACCGTTTCTAACGTTCCTGGCGGAGAGAACAGCTTGTGCAAAGGAACACGATGAGTATGTGGAAAACAGTACGTGGTTCATTATGGCTGAAGTGAGGGGGAGGGAATTTGGTGCAAAATAAGGCTGGAGAGGTGCGTGTGGGCCAGGCTGTGCTGAACCTTGTAAAGTATTTCTTTTCTGGCCTTGCCTTGTGGCATGCGGGATCCTAGTTCCCTGACCAGGGATGAAACCGGCTCCCCCTGCGGTGGAAGCGGAGTCTTAACCACTGGACCCCAGGGAAGTCCCTGTAAACTATTTAGAGAAGTTCTATCTTTAGCCCAAGAGTTGGGAAGCTACTAAAGCTTTAAGCAGGGTAATGATGTATTATCCTGCTTATTTAAAGACAATTTTAATCTACATTAATATTCCTTGGTTTGGAAAAAAATTCCAAATAATGTTTATATGTTTGCTATTTTGATCACAGCATAAATGGTGTGCTTTGCAAACGTCATAGGTTTTTGGCTTCGGGTCTTTGCTTTCAGCATCCACTTTGTCTTGTAAGTTTTTCTCGTGAGACATCTCACTTCCAACGCGAGGCTTAAAGGAGGCGAGTCCTCAAACTGCGGCGCACGTTGTAGTCGTAAGCGTTTTACGTAATCCTGATGCTGCGGAACTGCTGCGCGAAACGGGGCGGGGTTGGAAATAACTGGCGTGTGATTGGCTGTTTAAAAACCGTATGTTAATTAAATTGACAACTTGAAATGTTTTCTGAAACGTAGAAGGGTTCAAAATGCTTTGTCGGGCTCGGTAGTGGAAAGATTCTTCAGACAACGTAGTCCAGTGTACATTTCAAAAAGAATAGCAGTGTAAGAAAAAGTAACCATCAGTAAAATATGTGTGCATTTCCTCCACCTCGGAAAAACAGAGATGGTTGTGTTAAGACTATACTTTCAGGGATCATTTCTATAGTTCGTTACTAGAGAAGTTTCTCTGAACGTGTAGAGCACCCGAACCCACGAGGAGGAGATAGAGCGTTCTCTCCTGAGCGTGAAGTTGGCTCTTGGTGTTGTGTTTGCAGCTGCCTTTAGCCGTTGATGATCGTTCTTCTCTTCATTTTGAGGAGTGAGAGGGAGATGGACGCAGTCTGAGTGGTTTCGGTTTGAGTTATGTATTATGAATAGACTTTTGTTCTTTTTTTGGTGGATGTTGCAGGAGGGGTTAGTGGTTATATGCATGCATTACGTACTGTAAGTCCATTAGAGAGGTTTTTTGTTGTTTTTGTGTTTTGGGGTTGCTGTTAAATGTTGTTTAAGGTGTTACAGCTGTATAGGGTTTGTAGTGGTGGTTTAAGCCATGAGTACGTTAGGATTTTTGAAGTGGGTATAATTGAGAGTGGTTAGTGGGTATATGCATGCATTACGTACTGTAAGTCCATTAGAGAGGTTTTTTGTTGTTTTTGTGTTTTGGGGTTGCTGTTAAATGTTGTTTAAGGTGTTACAGCTGTATAGGGTTTGTAGTGGAGGTTTAAGCCATGAGTACGTTAGGTTTTTTGAAGTGGGTATAATTGAGAGTTGGGATTTGTATTTCTTGTTTTTTTTTTTTAGTGTGCAGTGGACGTAGTGAGATTGTAGTGGTGTTGTTTGTTCTTTTTGTTTTTTGCAAGTGGTTGGAGTAGTGACAGTGAGCTTTTTTTGTGGGTTGCTTTTCATACAGTCTGTGATATGAATAAATTGTTGGCTGTTGGTGAATTTTAAAACGAAGAGCAATTTTAATCTGCTTTTCCTTTTCCGCGTAGCAGCGTGTGGTGAAATGTTTTAGCAGCGTTTTCCTGTATATAGCACTTTAAGGTAAAGATGGTGGTTTACTTTTGATATGAGACGTTTTGTGTTATTTGGACTACTGAAGGTTTTCATTTTTCTTTTTCTTAAAAAAAGGGAAATTGCATTAGTAATACATTAAAAGTACTGTAAAAACAAAGCTTAATTTTTGTTGTGTGTTTGTGTTGATCCTGGTGTTTTCTTTGCAGGTGTGTATGTCGATGCAGTTAACTCTCTGGGCCAGACAGCACTTTTTATTGCAGCATTATTAGGCCTTACAAAATTAGTTGATGTCCTGGTGGATTATGGATCAGATCCAAATCAGTAAGTACAATGACATCACTACCTAGAAAATAAGTTTTTAAAATGAATTGAGGTATTTGGAAACTAATTTGGTAAGATTTTAAAAGAACCTTCACTAATTTATGCCAATGAAATACATTTGTATTACCTAACGTTGAATCATGCTTTTGTTTATTTCACTTTTTTGGTTGTGCAACTTGCAGTGTTTTAGTTCCCCAACCAGGGGTGGAACCTGGGCCCCCAGCAGTGGAAGCACAGAGGCCTAACCATTGGACCACCAGGAAATTACCAGAAACATGCTTTTAACTGTAAATGAGTTTTCTAAGCAGTTTTACTAGACCCTGTGAAATAAGTGAACCTTTCTACTCATTTAGTCATTAACAAGTACTGTTTATGTATTTCCACCGCACTTTGTAGTTTGTATGATTTGCACTTTAACATACCCCACAACCAAGTTCTTCACCAATTAATATATTTGGCATCACTTTGTCAGGATGACTTTTGTAGTTGTGGTTTAAAAGAATCTGAGTCCAAATTTTAATATGGAACAGCAACACAGTGTAATGAATCAACAAGTGAACATTTCTTCTCTTTGTGTAGGACTTTTGCTTTTTCCAGGGCCTTCCCAGGCACTAGCTCACTAAAGCTTTACAACCAACTCTTCGACAGGGAACAGCAGGTATTTTTACAGTTCCCATTGGACAGAACCAGAAACAGATTTCGAGCGTTTATATGATTCCAGCCGATTTTCACAGGAATACCAGAATAAACACAATCAAAAGTCATAAAATAGCTTTCCCATCTTACAGAAGGAGGCCGCTTAATTTTTTTTTTTTAAGTATTGATGTTGAAAGCTTGTATGTTGTTATAAGATTGTTTGCTTAGTGGGAAAAAACTTGGAAGCTTGGAGAAGTATAAAGAAAAAAACCAATCAGCATGAGAATTCTGAAACCCAGACATAACACAGTGCACATTTTGCTTTGTTTCCTTCCAGAATTTTTCTGGACTTGCATATTTGCATATTTGTCTCTACTGTATCAGTGTTTAATATCAAAACTCAGAAATAAAGGGCTATCTCACTTTATGTTTGCAGATAACAGCTTTGTAGAGAGGCCATATTAGCCCTGCAGTTCCTCAGCAAAAATGCAGCATTTTCTAGTCATCTGCATTTGCATCTGTTTTGTGGAAGTTTAGAGCTAGGTTCTTTAAAGAAGAAATCATTCAAACCTTTAAATATTCCAGAAAGTTTAAATGGCTGGTCCATAATGGTGCATTGTGTTAATGATAGGGTTTGAGACCAGGAGCCCAGCACCTGAAGAAGTTCCCTTTTTAGAAATCCCCATGATGCCAGGGGGAGGTGGGAAAAGACAATATCAAGAGGAAGAAGGCAGACCCTGTAGCTTTTTATTTTGTGATAGGAATGCTTTCATGTACTTTAAAAATATGTTCCATCAAGGGAAGGGAAATTTCTGGGGGGAAGTTGTATTCCTAAGTGCTCAATGGAAATGCTGTGATGGCCTGGGCTTATTGAGGTCACAGAGTCAGATGCCTGCAGGACTAAGTGGGGTCAGTGGGTACAGGCTCTGTCTAAGGAGCATCTGTTGCAGCTGGGCAGAAAAGGAAGCCATGGAGGCCAAATCTTCCAAATTTCCAAGAGGCTGGAAATCCCAGTTTTTATTGTGAAATCCCCAAAGTGTTAAGTATTGTCCATTACTTTAAATTCTTTTTATAAACACTATGTGGACCAAATAAAACATGCCTCTGGGTTGCCAAATCAATCTGTGGGCCTCCAGTTTTCAACCTCTAGGATAAAGTAATAAAACAATACACATTTTGATATCACTTGGACCTGGATTCCCTTGTAAGGGTTAGTTGGGTATAAAAAACATTATTTTTTTCTTCCTTAGCATTCACAAGAAATGACAAATAATATCTTCTCTCTCCCTACCCAGCTCTCTTACTATTTATGGGAAGAATGATTAGAAGGCTGTAAAACATTATACAAATTTATTTTTAAAGCAAGGAGGGGGCTTCGCTGGTGGTGCAGTGGTTGAGAGTCCACCTGCCGATGCAGGGGTCACGGGTTCGTGCCCCGGTCTGGGAAGATCCCACATGCCGCGGAGCGGCTGGACCCGTGAGCCATGGCCACTGAGCCTGCGCGTCCGGAGCCTGTGCTCCGCAACGGGAGAGGCCACGACAGTGAGAGGTCCGTGTGCCGCAAAATAAATAAATTAATTAAAAAAATAATAAAGCAAGGAGGATATTACATTTCCCATAGCGCAGTGTGCTGGACTGCTTACCAGACCCAGCAATAAGGGAGAGCTCACAATGAGATATCCCAGCAGTTCCCAGATGCCTGGGTACAGGCCAGCCTTATTGGCCTCAGCTGGGGAACTTGTAAAAAGTACACATTCCTGGGCTCTATGCTTGCAGGTTATGATTCAGTCTGTTGTGTAGTCTGAGAATCTGTATTTTTGACAAATATCCCAATGACTTATTAAGTAAATTATGGTAAATCTGTACATTGGAATACTATGCAGCTGTTAAAAAAGAATTGAGGTGACTTGTATGTTCTTATATGGAAAATTCTCCAACATATACTTTAAAATTTTTGTTTATTTATTTATTTATTGCCATGTTGGGTCTTCATTGCTGCACGTGGGCTTCCTCTAGTTGCAGCGAGCAGGGGCTGTTCTTTGTTGCAGTGCGTGGGCTTCTCATTGCTGTGGCTTCTCTTGTTGCAGAGCACGGGCTGTAGGCGCATGGGCTTCAGTAGTTGTGGCACGTGGGTCCAGTAGTTGTGGCTTTCGGGCTCTAGAGCTCAGGCTCAGTAGTTGTGGCGCATGGGCCTAGTTGCTCCACAGCATGAGGGATCTTCCTGGACCAGGGCTTGAACCTGTGTCCCCTGCATTGGCAGGTGGATTCTTAACCACTGCGCCACCAGGGAATTCCCTCCAAGATATACTATTAAATGAAAAAATGTAAAAGCATAACAGTTAATATAGCATGTTCTTTTTCTTTTGGCCACACCATGTGGCTTGTGTGATCTTAGTTCCCCGACCAGGGATTGAACTCAGGCCCTCAGCAGTGAAAGTGCTGAGTCCTAACCACTGGACTGCCAGGGAATTCCTAATATAGCATATTCTTATTCCTACTTGTATATGCATAGAAAATTTCTGGAAGGATACAAAAACTTGTAACAGTAGCTGCCTCTTGGCAAGAGAACTGTGTATGGGTCTGGAATTGGGAGACTTTCTTCTTATCTTTATTATCTCCTTTTTCATTTTATTTCTTCTTCTCCTTCCCTTTCTGCTTCCTCCTACCATTTGTGTTTCGTTTTAAATTAAAGAGAGCAAGCTCTGGGACTTTCCTGGTGGTCCAGTGGTTAAGACTCCACACTCCCAACTGCAGGGGGTGCGGGGGTTTGATCCCTGGTCAAGGAACTAAGATCCCGCATGCTGCTGGGTGCGGCCAAAAAAAAAAAAAGAGCAAGCAAGCTCTGCAGGTGATTCTGACGTGCAACCAGGTTAGGAAACCACAGCTACACATCACATCTCTACATCTCACAAAGGCTGTCCCTTCATGTCTCAGATAGTTTACTGGTTTTGGTTAAATTTTTCTGAGCTGTAGATCCTTGACCAGATTGCTGATGCCAAGGTCTGTGGGCCTCACCATAGGACTTGGGAGGTAGAGACATTCTCACGTGAGGTGGTCTCTGGTGAGGCTGTGCTTCACCAGCCTGACCACAGGGCGCTACAGACGTGAAGAAATTGCTTCAGGGCAGCCAGTATCAGGGGGCTGTGGGGAAAGAACACTGGATTTCGAACCAGACCCATACCTGGGTGTGAATCTTGGCTTTGCCCTTTCGTTTCCTCATCTATAAATTGAGAAATAATACTGCCTTGAAGGGTGGAGGTAAACACGGAAAAGGGGGATGTATATAAAGCTTCTGTGAGGCCCCAGATAGGTGTTAGGCCTCCCAGATGGTGTTGTTACAGTTCTTATCACCAAAGGTTGCCTTTGTAGAAAAGGAGCCCTGTGTCACCCATGGAAGGGGAAGAGTGTTGCCACGGACACTCATTGTACCCCTCCCCCACCTCCAGCCGCTGCTTTGATGGGAGCACTCCTATCCATGCAGCAGCATTTTCAGGCAATCAGTGGATACTCAGCAAACTGCTGGATGCAGGGGGTGATCTTCGACTCCATGATGAGAAGGGTCAGAACCCGCAGACCTGGGCTCTGGCAGCAGGGAAGGAACGCGGCACCGCGGTAAGTGTGGGCCCGCTCTGCAGGCACACCCCAGGCAGAGCACAGGGCTGGGAGTCGGGCGCCCAGGGGCAGAGGCTGGTCCTGGGGACAGCACAGGACTTGTAGTGGCCTTGCCATTGACATTGGACACACAGGCCTGGGTTGAAGCAAGTTAACCAACTGTAAACCTTGGGCAAGTCTAGTGAACTTTTCTGGTCATCCATTCAGTGGGGAGGGAGAACAACTGTGGTTTCGTCTGACCCTTAACTAGCACTTGTCGTGCATCAGACGTTCTGAATTAAATTAAATACTCATTTAATCTTTACAACAGCCCTCTCAGGTAGGTACTATTATTGTCCCCATTTTACAGATGGGGACACTGAAGTGCATTGACATTAAATAACTTGTCTGTAGCCACTCGCTGGCAGGCATAATGTGTTTTAATGAGGGCTAAATAATCTAACAAATGTAAAGGGCACGTGGAGGGAAGGGGGAGATGGGCAGAGTCCCTTCCCTCTGGTTCTCCTGCTCAATAGCTATTGGGCCTTGGACAAAAGTTAAAATACTCCTGCCTCAGTTTCCTCATCTGTTGAATGAAGGATTTGGAGGTAATTATTGCCAAATGAGCTCCCTGAAAATGGAATCATCTCATTCCATATCTTTAGGAAGTCACTTGGGCCCTTCCCTTTCCAGAGATTTCCCTGTGGGGGGCTTCTGTCTCCTCAGAGCACTCCCCTCAGACCATTCCAATCCCACTGAAGGCCAGGGTGGCCATTAGCTGTGTGGGCATTGACTGTCTCTGCCATGTGTTGCAGATGGTGGAGTTCATGCAGCGCTGTGCCGCGCACATGCAGGCCATCATCCAGGGCTTCTCCTATGACCTCCTGAAGAAGATTGACTCCCCTCAGCGGCTCATCTGTGGCCTGCCCCGGTTTGGGGGCCTCATGCAGGGGTGAGTGCTGCCTCAAGCAGACTGGGATGTTCTGCATCACCCCCGCCTTCCTTGTGGGAGCCCTCGGTCCCCTCCACATTAGTCCCTTCCAGCAACTGGCCCACCCAAAGGGGTGAGCTTGGAGGGAGAGGATATTGCCATGAAAACCTTCAGTTGTCCCCCGGCTTCCAGGAACGTCTGGGGGAAGTGAATTCTGGGCTCCAGTGGGAACCACCCCATGGTTAGCAGAGAAGGAAGGAACTTTTCAGGCCTGGGCTGCCCAGCAGAAAACACTTTCTTAGCAGAGCAGCTGGCTAGCTTTTTTTTTGTCATCTCGGAACCATGGAAAACGTGTTCCTTTATTGGAACATGCATCCTTTATATCCTAAGGTTGCAAAAGACACAAATGCTTAATTTAAGGTTCCTTGGGCTGTTTTAAGCTGGTGTAAGACTTGCTGCCACCTGGGTGGGCAGCCTCCCCTTGTCCCCATCACAGCTGCAGGAGGTGAGCTCCATCCAGGCTTCTCTTCATGCTCAGGAGAGTTATTTTAAGTTCCCTGGGCTTTAAGACTTAGGATTTATATGTGGAAAATTCTTTCCATTTTGATTTTCTCTGACAGCATCTTTTTCTGTGATCAGGGTGAGTAGACTTGTCACACTCTTCACAGGCTCCCGCATCTCATTCTGTGCACACTGAGTCCTGGTTTTCCTCTCATGACCTGGATGCTTCTCATGCAAGATGAGTTAACGATTCCCTCGAGGACCAGTTACTCCTAACTGCTCTTCTTGCTGCCACTCTTGTCCATCTTGGTTCTTTACTCAGCATCCAGAATGACCTTTTAAAAATGAAAATCGAATTGTGCCGCTCACTGCTAAAAACTCTTTCAGGGTCTTCCCCAAGGCTATCAGGTTAAACTCCCAAATCCCCCATCTGGCCTTGGAGCCCATGCTTGGTTCAGCTCTTCCATCTCTCACACCTCCGCTCCTGCCAGCGTTAGGATCTTGGCAGACCAAGTTCCTTCTAAAAGGGCCAAAGCCTAGTCCCTGCTGCTGTTTTGTGACCTCAGGCCAGCAGGTTTCCCCTTTCTGGCTCCATTTTTCCCATCTGTAAAATGAGAAAGTTGGACAAGGTATGCTTTATGATTCTTTCCAACTTTGACCAACTCTGTTCGTTATCTGTTGTACTAATCCCAAACTTAGTGGCTTCAAACAACAATCAATATTGGTATCTCACATAATTTCTGTAGGTCAGGAGTGGCTACACCCAACTCAGCCATTCCAATAGGAATGGCTTAGTTGGGTGGCTCTGGCTCAGGGTTTCTCGTGAAGATGTGGTCAAGATGCAGCTTGGGCTGCAGTCATCTGGGACTGGAGGATCCAGTTCCAAGGTGGTTCACTTGCATGGCTAGCAAATTGGTGCTGGGTTGGGCCTCCCCATTAGGCTGCTGGAGTGTCCTCACAACATGGCAACTGGCCTCCTCTAGAGCAAGTGCTGCGAGAGAGATCAGGGCAGAAGTCCCGGGGGTCTGGCCTTGGAACTCACACCACTCCGTCATTTCTGCAGTATTCCATTAGGTTAACAGGCCAGCCCTCTGTGACCTGTGTGTGGCTACACAAGGGCATGAATACCAGGAAATGGGAATCACTGCGGCCCTGTCAGAGGCTGACTTCCACTGTCAAGTAGTAAAGACAAAACCAACTACGCATTCTGACAGCTTGGTTCAGCGTTGTTCCTCTAGATATGGGTAGTTAATCCTTACTTTTCTCCTCCTCTTTTAAATATTTCTAGAAGCCCTAATGGCTCTCCTAACCGACTGCCTAAAGCTGGAGTCATTTCTGCCCAAAATATCTACAGCTTTGGCTTTGGAAAGGTAAGAGGTTGCTACCAACACTCAATGTTTGCAGGGCTAACTGGGGAATCGCCTGGCCCTGGCTCTGGCCCTGGCCCCAGGGCCCACAACTGTGTCCAACTCTTCCTTCCTATGGAAAGTTAAAATACTCCCTCTCCAAAGTGTTTTTTTTTTGTTCTTTACTGCTCTTGCAGGACAAGTACCACCTCTTAGTGTTCTTGTCCTTACTGAAAAATGATGAAAACCTTGGAGAGTTCTCTTGAATGCCTTTGGGCTAGATTTGGGGAGTTTTAGACAATGATCCTTTAATTCCCAGCGAAGGCCCCAGGCATGTTCTGTGGGTGTCTCAAGAGGCGCCTGAGGCCTGGTGCTTCAGGCCGGCATCTGACCTCTTTCCGTGAGCCTGTGGTTTCCTCGCTAGCAAAAGGGAAAGGGTATTACAACCTTGCAGTGCCTCTTGGAAGATTAAAGATAATAAAAAGAATTATGTCCGGTGCATAGGGGTATTCAGCAAATTGATAAATAGCAGCTCTCTCTATTTTTAGCTGGCTGGTAAAATTCTGGAGGAGTTTTTCCCCACCATTTGAAGCTGTGCCTTGCTTTCAGTTTTATCTCACAGGGGGCACGCAGCTGGCTTATCTAGGATCTCTTCCAGTAATTGGAGAAAAGGAAGTGATTCAAGCTGACGATGAGCCCACCTTCTCTTTCTTCAGTGGCCCCTACATGGTCATGACCAAGTAAGTGGAAGCTGGCCAGTGGAGGTGAGACTTAGTCCCACAGGAAGGATGGACTTTAGTGACTTCTTTGTGTGTGGAGGGTTTCTGCCCAAACACAAGGACACACTGAAAAGCAGATGTCTAGATCAGGATTTCTCAGCCAGGACACCATTGACATTTTTGTTATCCTTTATTGTTGGGGGCTGTCCTGTGCACTGTAGGATGTTTAGGAGTGTCCCTGGTTTCTACTCACTATATGCCAGTAGCAACTGTGTTTGCCTCCCCGCAGCCCCCTACATTTGTGATTGTGACAACCAAAATGTCTACAGACAAGGCCAAATGGCCCCTTGTTGAGAACAACCGCTCTGAAAGATTACTCATGACAGTGTTTCAACCTTTCTACTCTCTAGAGAATTAGAGGCAGCATAGGGGTGACTGTCTGGCCTCAGGTCAAAGGGTACTGAAGCCCTGCATGGCTCTCACCAGCCAAATGCAGCAGAGGCGGCAGTAATAGGATTTGGCTGCGATGAAAGTCCCTGGGATGTTCTCAGTCCCCAGAGACCTGCCTACTGCGGGATCACAGGAGTTGTCCTGGCCAAGGTCTCTTGTCCTCCTTGAACCTGGCTGCCTCTTCCCTGCTTAGAAGTCACACCC
Source organism: Neophocaena asiaeorientalis asiaeorientalis (assembly GCF_003031525.2). Lineage (NCBI taxonomy): Eukaryota > Metazoa > Chordata > Mammalia > Artiodactyla > Phocoenidae > Neophocaena > Neophocaena asiaeorientalis. The sequence goes on along the minus strand of NW_020174560.1, from coordinate 4,469,004 downwards.
TTCTAAAAAGGCCTCTACAGACCCGCAAGGCTCTGTATCCCCTGCAGATATGCTTCTTGTTTTCCTGCCCGTGCCACAGACTTGTTGTCACATCCCCTCTTCTTCTGTCCACTGCTGCGGCCTTTGCCCACGTCATCACTGTCCCTCCCCCAGGCTAGCCTCCTAACTGGCCTCTCATTCTCCAGACCACCCCTGCCCTCCCATTCCCCATGCTGCTGGTACCCTTGTCTTTCTAAAATACAAACCTGATCAAGTCCCTCCCTCCCTTAAATCCTTCAGTGACTTCCTGCCACCTGCACTAAGTCCCTGAAGTGCTTTAGGCCCCTGGGGGTGGTAGGCGGGAGGACCCAGCAGTGCTGGGGTGGGGGCTTTACAGAGTCTGTATAAACACTCCTTCTCTGGTCTCTGGCTCAGAGCTCCTCACTGAAGCAGTGGCTGCTCATTCCCTTCTGCTCCCGCTCTCTCCTGCCCTTGTAGCCTTCTGTGGAACGGGAGCAGGGTCACGGTGAAGGAGCTGCATCTTCCCACGCACCCGCACTGCCGTAGGCGGCGGCTGGCTGACTTGTTAATTGCTGAGCTAGAGCACAGCAGGTGAGAAGAAAACCCAAGAGCATTTCAGACCCAAGTTCAGGGCTGTGCAGGGCTGTGCCTGAGGGTGGAGACCAGCCCCCTCAGCCTCAGCATTTCCTCGTTGTAGGTTGATTTGACTTCCCAGGGCTGCCGAGAAAGAAGAAGAACTCATGAATAGCCTGAGTGTGGGGATGGTGGTGGTAGGGGCTCAGTTCAGTCAGCCGATCAACTCCCCATGACACGTGTCTCTGAGGTGCAGCCTTCAGGCCTGGCGGGCTCTTCTGCAGCCCCTGAGCCCCACCTTATTTTGGGCCCTGTGCCCATCAGGTCAGCGTGTGCAAGACTATCTTCATAGAGCATGGCTCTGCTGGAGACCCACGTGTCTGAGGAACCATGTCTCTCCTTGGAGGACACGCTGATGGGATGGGTCTCAGTACCTTAAGTTTCCTGTGGCTCAGGGGTTAGTCTTTCAAAGGGGCAGGAAATCCATCCTCGGTTTCATACCAGGGCTGCTGAGGCCTTGGAATAGGCCCTGGCTCATCGAGTTCTCTCCTGAGGAAATCACTCAACTCCTGTAAAGCCCGATCCTTCCTTTTGGAGAAGTCATCCTAAAGGGACTCAAGGAGGCTGGAAGGGCTCATAGACGCAGCATGGATTTTTTTTTTTAATATTTATTTATTTATTGCTGTGTCGGTCTTATTGCAGCACGTGGGATCTTCCTTTGCGGTGCACGGGCCCAGTAGTCGCAGCATGTGGGCTCAGTTGCCCTGTGGCACGTGGGATCTAAGTTCTGTGACCAGGGATCACACCCACGTCCCCTGCATTAGAAGGTGTATTCTTAAGCACTAGACCACCAGGGAAGTCCCCACAGCGTGGATTTTGATGTGAGGGTCTATGACCTTGGGCCTGACATCTCCCTGACCTTGGTTTCCTCATCTCTAAAATGAGTGTAACTGTAATGATACCTTTCCTGCAACTGGTTGTTAGGATCGAGTTGATGTGTGTAAAGTGCCTTGCTTAGTAGCTCTTAGTGACATTGTCGTTGATGACCCTAAGCCCTCAGGTTCTGATCAGTGAAAGGTCAAGGGTTCCACCAACAGAGACCCCTACTCCCACCCCATCCCCCTTTCTCGGAAGAACATTCTGTGCAAATAGTATTTGTTTGGAGTGCGTTCAGGGTGCCAAGAAGAAAGGAAAGTGCCCATCTTCCATCATGTCCTCTTCCCTCTGCCTCATCGGAAGCCTCCTTCCCTCTGCAGCAAGTTGCGGCATCCTCACCTGCTACAGCTGATGGCCGTGTGCCTGTCCCAGGGCCTGCAGAAGACCCGCCTCCTGTACGAGCGCGTCGCCGTTGGCACGCTGTTCTCTGTCCTCCATGAACGGGTAAATGGCCGTTTCCCTGGGTTTTTCCCTTGCTCCCCCCCACCCCCCACCCCAGCTCTCCCTTCTCTTCCTCCCTCTTCCTTCTTCCCCAGCAGAAGAGTTGAGAAACCTCTTAATTCTTTACTCTGTGGGAGCTATATAGCACACCATTTAAGGCTGATCAGCACGTTGGAACTAGTGTGAATTTATTACTGTTTGTCTTGCTTTTTTATCAGACATCTAAGAGCTCAGTAGACCCAGAAAACACATAGCCACACTTTTAGCTAACTATAATCAAACAGCCTCTGGTCTTACTTCCCGGTATTTTCACTGGTGCCCTGCAGGACCTTTATATGCAAGTCTTTATCAGTCCCCTCTCCCTTTTCAGACTTCCTGGTGGAGGCGGGGACATATTCCCTGACCCACAGACTCCCTGGGAAACATGCTTTGGGCTGACATGTGGCTTCAGAGAGGTCCTGAAAGATTTGTTTTTCTTTCTCCATGACTTTGTTCTAAAGACCCTGGGCTGGAGTGAGAAGAGACCCTCCAGGAAGGGCGCTTCCCTGAAATGGCTCGCCATTCCTCCTGCCTGAGCACCTCCCGTTAGTGTCCTAGTTCCCTTTCCTCTCCTTGGGTGAGGGCGTTAACTTAAAATGCCACTTCTCTGGGGAGAGACCTGTTATGATTGGGTACTTTGGTGTGAGTGAATTTCTGTCCTCCTAGGATGAACTTTCTAGGTCATCTGACTGTGGTAGGAGATGGAGTGTCCTTTACGTGTCTAGGTTCTCCCGCAGCACAGGCTTGGCTGGGGATGGGGAGCGGGGCAGGTGCATTGCTGGTGGTGGCAGGCCCACTCTGGAGGTGTGTACCAGGCTTTGAGGACTTTTCTCCTCATTTTTCACGGTATCAAGCAGCTTGGCTGAGGGAAAGGAACCCAGGTTTGGAGCCAGGGGCCCTGGGTCAGTGGGACCTTAGGCCGATCACTTAACTTCCCTGAGCTTTAGGTTCCCCAGCTATAAAATGGGCACACTAGGTGGCTGTCGTGAAGATCAGTTGAAAAGACTTTGGGAACTACAAAGCATTCTACAGTGTCGGGGGCCGCAGTCCCCTTTGTTCTGGTGGTTCATCTCTTGCTTGCAGCGGGCCCAGTTCCCCATACTGCACATGGAGGTGATCGTGCACCTGCTACTCCAGACCTCCGACGCCCTGAGATACCTGCATTCTCGGGGCTTTATCCACCATTCCCTCAGCTCCTACGCCATCCACATCGTCTCCACAGGGGAAGCGAGGCTGACCAACCTGGAGTACATGATGGAAAGGTGGGTGCACCTCAATCATGATGTCCAAACGGGATCTCCCTGGGGGTGCTTTGATATAGAGAGAGACTCTGATCTGGGCTTGACTCCTCATTGGTGGGCTGAGCTGGCTATCCATGGAGGAAGAGGTTTCCCAGTGCCTTGCCCTGTCAGCCAAGGTCAGAGGGACTTTGGGGGAGTTATTTCTGCTCAGGACATTCTCATTTTAATAAACATTTAACGAGCATGAGTACACATTAGCCAGCATGTATAAGTTTTCAAAATTTTCTGTGGCTTCACACAACCGAAGTATTTCTCACTCACATTGCACTCTGGTGTGTGTGTGTGTGTGTGTGTGTGTGTGTGTGGGTGTGTGTGTGTGTGGGTGTGTGTGTGTGTGGGTGTGTGTGTGTGTGAGGGGGTGGTGGCGGCATTCACTATGTTCCACGTTCCTCCCCGCTGTGGCTCCACCATCCCCCAGGCCTCAGTCCCCGCACTGTATCCTCTGCATTGCTGGTCAACGAGCAAGCCTGGAGGGACGCAGCGGGGCTTAGGGACTACCTGCAGCGTGTGCATCGTCGCTTCCCACTTTACATTGGCCAGAGCCCAGTCACCTCTTTGCAGGGAGGCTGGGAAATGCACCACAGCTGTGCATCCTGGAAGGAGCGAGAAGGCGATGGGTGCTGGTGAGCGTTACTGTCCTGGTCCAGATGGGTGGGGATCAGTGCTGTGAGGGAAGCAGTGACAAAAAACAATGCCCTTATTCAAGGGTTGGTGGATGGGCTTCACTTCCCGTTTGGCAGGAGTCTGAGTCCTCCTGAGAGTTGAGGGCTGGCCCCCATCTCCTGCCCCTAGGTTCTGGGGAGCAGAGGATCTCCCCTGTGCTTCCTTGCTGTTGTCCACAGCTCTGAGCCCTAGGCCCAGGGTTGTTCCTGTGCTGCTGTGAGGCCTCAGCCATGGGCAGACCCATGGCTTAGATCTGCTTACCTCCACTTACCCTGGTCCTCACCTACCACCATCGCTGAGGCTTTGTTTCTGAGTCTCTCAGCAGGTCTTTGCTGCTCACATGCTCATAATATACTTCTCTCACTACATGAAAATCTCTACCAGGGCAGGGATTTCTGTTTTATCCGCTGCCGTGTCTCAGATGCCTAGAATAAGCCTCCACACAGTGGGAGCTCAACATGTTTAAGTGAATGAAGTGGAAAGTTTCACTTCCTTGACCGCATGAGCCCTTGGTGTCTCTGCCTGGAGAGGGGAGCAGGGACCAGATTGTGCTTGACCTCATGGACCTTGGCAAAGAGTTTGAATTTAACCCTAAGAACACGGGGATGCTGTGAATGTTTTTTTTGAGCAGAATGGTGTCATGGCTGAAATTTACAGGTTAAGCAGACCCCCTCACTCCTGCCATGTGGAGAAGGGGCTGTGACGGGACGAGAGAGAAGCAGGGGAACAGCTAGGGTGTGACTGGAGCAGTTTTCCATGTGGGAACCGGTGGAGGCCAAACAGCTGTCACCAGTTGAGTGGCTCAGTCTCAGATCTGGTCCATTCTCAATCCCAGTGGCTCCCATGGCCTAGATTAAGTCCCGGCACTTTGCAGGGTGAGAAGCCTTCCAAGGTCGGGCTCCGCCTACAGTGCCATGCTCGTCACCTCCCACTCTGCCTGGCCATCTGAAGACACTTTCAGTCCACGCCATTTCCCAGCGCTCTGCTCCTTGCCTCCGGAGTACCTGACACTCCCTTTTATCCTTTTAAACTCACTTCTGACACAGTCTCCCACCACACCCCGTGAAGCCTATACTGAAGCCCTGTCCCCACCTCACTGAGCAGATTTCACTCCCCTGCAGCCGAGTGTCTCTGCCCCCCGAGATGGCGAGCTCCGAGAGGGCAGGGGCCATGAGTTGTTCATCTTTAGCACCCACCTCAAGCCTACCACACAGTAAGTGCTCAGGAAGCATTTGAAGTGAATGGTTGAGTCTAGCTGAAGGGAAACTTTGAAATGATTCGGAACAGGGTTCACCACTTTGGCTGTGTGTTCAAGGGCAGTAGAAGCTAAGGGATTTGGACATGTTTGCTGTTGATAACAGGCTTTTCAAGAAGGCTGACAGAACCCAAGCTGTTTGCCAGTGATGTGGCGCCATCTGTTGTTGAAATGGAGGTATAACAGTTTCTTTGACTTGAGCTCTCCAGTAGAAATGTGAATCCTAGAGTGAAACGGAGCTTTGGAGATGGCCAGGCCCAACGCTGTCCTTTTATAGAAGAGGAAACTGGGGCCCAGAGAGGTGAAGAGGTGGTCTGAGGTTACCCAGCTGTGGCTAGAATCAGGTGGTAGAGGACGTTTCCTGGCTTATAGGGGCAGGATGGATTGGAGGTTGAAGGTAGAAAAACCAGCCAGGAGGCCACAGGGCAGGGCCTGGTGGTGACCAAGGAACCAAAATAGAAGGGAAAGATGTGAGATGCACCGAGAAGCTGGGGTCCACAGACTGGTCAAGTGAGGGGCTGTGAAGTAAATGGGTAGGAAAGTGTGAGTTCTTTTGGGCTTGTTGACCTCAGAATGGAACTTTGGGCAGAAATGTCCATCAGCAACATTTGACAGCTCATAATGTGAGTTGATTACCCAAGAATACAAAACAGCTTTCAGTTCTACATTTATTTTTGGTAGCACTCTATTCAGGCCGGTACAGTTGTTGAATGTCATCGTTAAGGGTAGCACTCCATCTCTTGGTGTAAAAATGATACAGCAGTTTCTCCTGCTCTTCAACTCCTTCTCAATGGAATCTTTAGAGCTGGAATTGACCTTGCAAGTGGTATCACATAGCCATAGCCAAATGTAATTTTAATGATGTCAAAGCTGAAGCCCAGAAAAATAACTACCATGGAATGACAGCCAGAAAAGAAACTCCCTTCCTACATCCCACTAGCGTTAACAGAGAAGGAAGAGGGATCAGAAGAGTGGAAGTAAAAGAGAAAGGATATAAATCCTGATTGTAAATAACTTGTCCCTTGCCTTAGGCAGCCGGAGAGGCCCAAGAGGGTCATTAAGTGTCTCCTTTGGGCAGTCAGCCTACAAGGTGAAGAGCCGAGTATGCTAGGTCCTCAGAATATATCTCTGACAATAAAACACGACATTGCTTTTCCTGTGATACTAATATAACATTTGCATGTGTATCCACGCTGTTCACATGGCACCTAGGCCACACTTGCCTATTGAGCAATACAACTAGAGAGTCTAAATGTACCATCTTTCTTTTTAAAAAAAGAGAGAAAACAGAACAAAAATACAGTCTTTTATAGCTTCATGGCTTCCTGAACTCATTGCCATCTATCAGAAGTTCTACCGGAAGAAATCTTACTTAGGGAAGTTTGTTCAAAGTCTGAGAAGTCCATCCCATCCTCTAAAAGCTTTCCTTTGCCAGCAAAAGGAACTTCTGGTTACTTGCTTTTTAGGAACTTAATTTTTTTTTTTTTGGCCACGCTGCACGGCTTGCAGGATCTTAGTTCCCCGCGGGAGACTGAACCCGGGCCCCAGCAGTAACAGCGCCAAGTCCTGACCACTGGACCTCCAGGGAATTCCCAAAAACTTAATTCTTAATTATCAACCAGCAGTCACCAAGTCTTTATCAAATGCCTACCATAATGTTCATATTAATTCCTTACTTGCTTAGTGCTTTATGGTTCACCGAGTGTTCCCACACGTGTGATCTCATTTGATGCTCATGACAGCTGTGGGCAGAAGTCAGTGCTGATCACCCTGAGGACTCTCTTTGGCCCAGAAGACATTTAGGATACTCTGACTTAGTTCTCAAAGAGCCTGGTTGCAAAGTTGAGTTATTCAAGCCAATCAGTGAACCTTTGAGTGCTAAACTGAGAGGGCTCATTCCCAAGAGGGCAGAGCTCAGAAAAGAAGCAATCACGAAGAGCTGGAAGAGTCTCAGAAGGCTTTGATAAAGCAGGTGGGGCTTGAGGGGGTTCTTGAAAGGGTCTTAGGTTCATTTAATCAAAAGGTAAGCATTGAGGCCCTGGTATAAGTTTAGAGATACGGTGATACAAGAGACAGGTAAGTGGCCTACCCTCGTGGAGCTGACTTTGGTGGAGGGGAGACAGATTATAAACAATAAATCAATGAACAAGAAATTCAGATAATAAGTCCTCTGAAGCCAGTAAATTGGGACTACTTTACATTAGGTGGTCAGGTAAGTCCTCTCCAAGGAGGTGATTTTTGAGCTAATACTTTTTTTTTTTTAAACATCTTTATTGGAGTATAATTGCTTTACATTGTTGTGTTAGTTTCTGCTGTATAACAAAATGAATCAGTTATATGTATCCCCATATCCCCTCCCTCTTGCGTCTCCCTCCCACCCTCCCTATCCCACCCCTCTAGGGAGGGATGGAGCTGATCTCCAAAGCATGGAGCTGATCTCCCTGTGCTATGCAGCAGCTTCCCACTAGCTATCTATTTTACGTTTGGTAGTGTATATATGTCCATGCTACTCTCTCACTTCATCCCAGCTTACCCTTTCCCCTCCCCGTGTCCCCAGGTCCATTCTCTACGTCTGCGTCTTTATTCCTGCCCTGCCCCTAGGTTCTTCAGAACCTTTTTTTTTTTTTTGAGATTCCACATATATGTGTTATGAGCTAATACTTTAATTACAAGAAGCAGCCAGTCGTGCTAGGATCTGCGGGCAGAGCATGCCATGCAGAAGAAGCCACCGGTGCAAAGACCTGAAGTGGTAATGTACTTGGCATGCTGGAGAAACTGAAAGAGGGCCCCTGTGACTTGAGAGGAGTGAGTGAGCAGGAGAGAGCGGCCAGATGAGGTGGGAGGCAGGGCAGGGCCTGCTCGGGTAGGAACGGTAAGGAGTTGCAGGCGTTGGAATAGCAGGCAGTGTGGGTTAGCTCAGGGTCTAGCTGGTTTCTGGAAGCTCAAGGAGGTTGTCAGTCTTCAGAGGCAAATGTTTTCACACACGTGCGGCGTGGTGATCACAGTGATCCTTTAAGACATGAGCCCTACTTTGTGTTTCCTTCCGTAGCCGGGATGGAGGTGTACACAAGGACCTGACTCGAGTATCCCTCCCCACCCAGCTTTACAACTGGGCCGCCCCGGAGGTGATCTTACAGAAGGCAGCCACAGTGAAGTCAGACGTCTACAGCTTTTCTGTGATCATACAGGAGATTTTAACAGGTAGATCAAAGAGCTCATTGACGGTGACCAAAGTCCCTATACTTAGGTTGGAATTTTTTTTCCCCCAAGAGTTACTTAGTTTTAGGCAAAAAAAACTTCTTTAAGGAAACTTCTTTGGGTTTATGGAAGGTATAAGATGATCTCCCAGAAATCTTTCTCTTTTAACCTGTTCTTTAAGACTCAGCAAAGCCCACCTATCAGCCTGTCAGTGGTAATGCATTTAATCCAAGGAGCGTTTTGAAACTGAATATTGCTGTCAATGCTTAGGGAAGGGTCTCTGTGAGGTGCCCCTTAAGAACTTTTTTTTTAATTGAAGTCTAGTTGATGTACGGTGTTGTGCAATCTCTGCTGTACAGCAAAGTGACTCAGTTACACACATAGAGACAATCTTTTTTTGTATTCTTTTCCATTATGGTTTCTCATATTGAAAAACCATATTGAATATAGTTCAATATATATATATTTTTAAAGAAGATGTTTGGGGTAGGAGTTTATTAATTAATTTATTTTGCTGTGTTGGGTCTTCGTTTCTGTGCGAGGGCTTTCTCTAGTTATGGCAAGTGGGGGCCACTCTTCGTCGCGGCGCGCGGGCCTCTCACTATCGTGGCCTCTCTTGTTGCGGAGCACAGGCTCCAGACGCGCAGGTTCAGTAGTTGTGGCTCACGGGCCTAGTTGCTCCACGGAAGGCATGTGGGATCTTCCCAGACCAGGGCTCGAACCCGTGTCCCCTGCATTAGCAGGCAGACTCTCAACCACTGCACCACCAGGGAAGCCCTATAGTTCAATATTGAATATAGTTCCCTGTGCTATACATTAGGACCTTGTTGTCTATCCATTCTAAATGTAATAGTTTGCATCTACCAACTCCAAACTCCTTTCCCCCATCCGTTTTGGCAACCGCAAGTCTGTTCTCTATGTTAAGAACTTATAAACGAGGGGGAAGGACTGGCCTCTGAGAAGTAAACTGTGAAATCAAACACACCCAGAATCCAGCGTATGTATAAGCAGTGTCACTTAAAAGACATAGAAACCCTTCCAAACATATAGAACTCTAAGGTGAAGGCATACATGCCACATTCACTAAGGGGGTGAGAATCAGCCCCCATTTAGCAGTGTTTACAGTCTCAGAGGCAAAAACCACACCTTCCATGACATGAATGTATTGGGCAGGCCTACTTCACACCAGGAAACATTCCCTTGTGGTCCCTAGGTCTGCCAGCAGAGAGTCCATACCTACATGAGTCTGACACTATTTTTTCCTGTCTCTGTGGCAGGGATTTCCCTGTTATTTGGGTCAAGTGGTTTCTCCTTTGTTATTGGGCTTCCGGTAGTTTTTCTACAGAAAGAAATTAATTTTAAAGAGGTTGAGTGACTTGACAAAGGTTAGACAATTTCATGTGATTTCTTAATGTCTCTCCTTCCTATGGCTTTTTCCTTAACAGACAGCATACCCTGGGATGACTTAGATGGCTCAGTTATTAAAGAAACCATAGTGTTGGGAAATTATTTAGAAGCTGATGTCAGGCTTCCGAAACCTTACTATGACATTGTTAAGTCAGGCATCCAGGTCAAGCAGAAAGACCGAACTATGAACCTTCAAGATATCCAGTATATTCTGAAAAATGACTTAAAGGTAAGCTGTGAAGTTGTTGGGAGTTTATTTCTGCTTACCTATCTCAGGGGATAGGGAGTTAGAGACCAAGAAGAAGCTAGAGACCAAGTTGTAGGATATTTTGGAAATCTTCATTTCATTACACCCTTTCTGTGTTCCCAAGAAAATTCTAACTGCCTAACTTGGTGAGGGCAGCAGGGAATTGTGGAGGGAGGCTGCGGAGTGTCGGTACATAAAAGGGACACCCTGTAGGCACACAGTGCGATTCAATGAATGACAGCTACTGTTATTACTTTTCTTAAAAATTTATTTTATTATTTTTTTTGTATTTTTGGCTGCATTGGGTCTTTGTTGCTGCACATGGGCTTTCTCTAGTTGTGGCGAGTGGGGGCCACTCTTCGTTGCGGTGAGCAGGCTTCTCATTGGGGTGTCTTGTTGGGGAACACGGGCTCTAGGGGCACGGGCTTCAGTAGTTGTGGCACACGGGCTCAGTAGTTGTGACTCACAGGCTCTAGAGCGCAGGCTCAGTAGTTGTGGTGCACGAGCTTAGTTGCTCCGCGGCATGTGGGATCTTCCTGGACCAGGGATTGAACCCATGTCCCCTGCATTGGCAGGCAGATTCTTAATCACTGTGCCACCAGGGAAGTCCCTGTTATTACTTTTTAAATATTGGTAATTAACAGTTAATTCGTTTATCAGGACTACAGTCAGTCTACCCAACTGGGGTAACGGGGGGTTTGTTTGACACCTAGATATGTTTCTAAAATACCGGTGACATTCAGATGATTGCAGATATGTCCTTGCCAGTACTTCCCTTGTTACAGGATTTTATTGGAGCCCAGAGAACTCAGCCAACCAAGAGTCCCAGGGTGCAGAGATATGGACTCCATCCTGATGTCAATGTCTGTTTAGGAGTGACTTCAGAACATCCATTGCAAATAAAAGAGCTGAAGGAAGCAGGTATGGCCTTAACCCACAGGTTTTGACATGAATGTGTTCTGAGAGCTGTAACTAATCAACTCCTCCAAACTATACTCATAACTTATACTGGGAAGGATGGATGCCTTAGGGAAAAATCAAGATCCTTAAAATTATTAAGTTAAACTTTTTGGGCTCCATATACACCTTGACTGGATCCAGAACTGTGCAGTAACAATCTGTTTCTTTCTAGTATGATTTAGGAATGTATTTAATTGTTTCACAAATAAAAACGGTGATTTTAAAATTTAAAACTATTATCTGCTCATTATAGAAAATTCTAAACAATACAAAGAAGATTACTTAACATTTTAATTCATCAGAAATAATTTGTTAACATTTTGGTGTTTCCTTCCAACCTTTTTTCTAAAGCCTTACTGCTTTTTAGTACACTTGGAAACCTTAGAGCTCTGAGCTGGAAAGGACCTTGCAATCATCTGGCTTGATGCCCTCATATTCCAGATGCGAAAACTAAGGTTCAGAGAGGTTGTGGCTTGCTCACAATTCCAGGTTTATTACGCAGCTGGAACATAGGCCTTTGGATTCTAGCCAAGTGACTATTCTCTGACTCTTTGGACAGGCCTGGAAGCCTCCAGAATGGCCCTCCAAGCTCTTATTACTTTGGCTTCTTCGACCCATTCTCTGCGAGCTGTACACCATCAACCAGGGGTGGTGGGTAGTCAGTCCTGGAGTTAATTTTTGAGGTATTATCTCTCTCAGTGCAGTGGATTCTTGGGCAGTGTCTCAGCTTCTTTTATCAGATGCTCACAAAGAGCACAACTTGAACTGACATGAATATTCAAACACCTTTAGTGTAAAGTATGAATTTAGTCCTAAGATTCAGGGGCCTGTAATTTGCTTGTCCTGAAGTTACGCATGTTTTGAACATACTATAACTTAAGCTTAGAACATTTCCTCCCGGGTTTGATCCTTCCCAAATTTTCTTTTTTTTTTCTCTTACATATACATATATATATATTTATTTGGTTGCACTGGGTCTTAGATGCAGCAGGTGGGCTCCTTAGTTGTGGCAGGTGGACTCCTTAGTTGCAGCATGCATGTGGGATCTAGTTCCCTGACCAGGGATCGAACCCGGGCCCCCTGCATTGGGAGCACCCAGTCTTAACCACTTCGCCACCAGAGAAGTCCCCCAAATTTTCTATCTCAACCCATGTCAAAATAGTTAGAAATACACTCTCACCCTCTCTGTGTGTATCTGGTAGTCTTCCTAACTGGAAAGGGAGTGGGAAGATAAAAAGCTTTTTTCTGTGTTCTCATGCTGCTGGAGCAACAAGCCAAGGCTGCTGAGCTGCTGCAATCGCTTTAATCAGCTGCATGTTGCTACTCTTTTCAGCAGGTGGTCAGCTTCATTCACCAAGGCGTCACCCCACTCTCACCGAGAAAGCAACACCAGAGCCTCTGGTCCCAGACCCAAGTCTGGAGGCCCAGGAGACACAGAACCAAGACGCTGCTTCTCCTGCTTGCTCTGTGGGGGAAGAGGCCAGGAGCCCCAGCCCAGGTCAGGCGAGCCTCTGCAGCTTCGAAATCAACGAAATCTACTCAGGCTGCCTGGACATGGGAGATGACAAAGAGGAAGAGCCCCCAGGAACTGGTTCATCTCTTGAGGGGGCCAGACAAAACCAGGTAGATGAACTGAAGTCCATGGAAGAAGAGTTGGAAAAGATGGAGAGAGAGGCGTGCTGTTTTTCCCATGAGGACAGCAGCTCTTCAGAAGCTGACACGGAGCTCTCCTTTGAGGACTGGGGCTGGCATAGTGGTTCACTGAGTTCACCCAGCCTGCCTGAGCCAGCCAGAGGAGCCAAGGGCAACGTGAGCAACAGGTCCCTGACCGAGCAGTACATCAGTAAGTGTGTGCTGAATCTAAAGATTTCACAGACCTTAATGCACCAGAATGCCAATTTGCTGAGGAGTATTCAATGGAAAATAGATAAGCTTGAGATGACACAGAAGGAGCAGGAGGGCAGGTCTCTGTGGGCTTCCTCAAGAGAGTTTGCAAACGGCTATGACTGGCCTTCAGCCCTGGGCCCCCCAGCTTCAAGCTATATTCCTCCTGCCATGCAGCTGCTAGGGAACCTGCAGCTGGACACTGAGGGCAACTGCCCGACCTTAGCAAAGTTTCCAAGGACAATGAGAGACTTTCAAGGAGGACATTTTGGCAAAAGGTCCAAGAAAAGAAGCAGCTGTGGCTGGACACCTTTCACCCCTTTCCCCCAAGTCCCTGAAGAAAGCACTAGGGATCAGTCGGAGAAGGGCCAACAGGTAAGGCTGAGAAGTGGGGGCAGGGCAGCATAAGCAGGATCTGGAGCCGGGTTCAGCATTGCCCCTAACCTGCGAGCAAGGACTGACGTCAGCACAGCCAACTCACAGTGGGGTCCTCTTGGCTTTGGGAAGTAAGGCCTCTAGGTTGGAATTCCAAGATAGATAACTTTTTTTTTTTTTTTTTGTGGTTTGCGGGCCTCTCACTATTGTAGCCTCTCCCACCGCGGAGCACAGGCTCCGGACGCGCAGGCTCAGCGGCCATGGCTCACGGGCCCAGCCGCTCCGCGGCATGCAGGATCCTCCCAGACCGGGGCACGAACCCGTGTCCCCTGCATCGGCAGGCGGACTCCCAACCACTGCGCCACCAGGGAAGCCCAAGATAGATAACTCTTCACCTCCTGTTCCAAACCCAGCACACAGCCCATGTCCTTCTCTGTAAATTCAGAGAAGTTTGAACCATGTGAAATTGTCGTTCTATAGGTTAAAATAATCAAGTATTGACACTTTTATATAGTTCAGCTCACCAAATATGGTATCTTGGGCAGGTATTAATCCCCATCTTAAATTGCTTATTCATTCATTCATTCACTCATTCAACAAACATTTATAGAGCAAGAGGCTATTTATTAGACCCTGGGATATTATGATGAATGAACCACAAGCTCTACTATGAGTATTTCAGACACCAGTGGGGGACAGAGGGACTCGATAGTCAAAGAAGATGCCTCAGAAGATGTGAGAAACCATGGGTTGAAGAGTGGTTCCTCCATGAGCTTCTTAAGGACAGGTCTTACTCATGCTGTGTCCCCACACCAAGAAGGGGGCCTAGCACGTAGAAGGTACTTGATAAACAGTCATTGAGGGAAGGACTAAACGAATGAATTTGAACAAGTTCACACATGCAGAGCTGGCAGCCTCTTGAATCAGAATTTTAGAGGTGGATCGAGCCCATCCTTTTACAGAGTGTGAAGCTCAAGCTCAGAGACTTAAACTTTCCAAGGTCCACTGGTGTGGCTGAGAGCGGGGTGGAGTAGGAGAGGTCAGCACCATTGGAAGGAAGATCTTATTACTAAAATTATTTAGAGTTTCTGGCTCATGGTAATAAAAAGCAGGCTTTTGGTGAGTTTTATTATTGTTTTAAAATCCTCCACCTGCAGTGCACCCGCTTAGGCCTGCACAGGGCAGACGACTCCCACTAACCCCCATGCCTTGCTGCGCTACTGCCGAGGCCCACAGCTGGTCGGGGCAGGTTTCTGCCTCCCAGTCCAGTGCTGTTTCACTGTTCCCTGCTGAATTTCAGTGAGGCTTCAGTCCTCACTTAGAACATTTGGAAAAGCCTTGGCATTTGTTTTTATGTAAAGAGGAGGCACAAAGAATTTACTTAGATTCTTAATTTTTCTGTTTCTATTGGAAGTTAGAGTTTGCTAGAAAACCATTAGAAGTAACTTTTATTGTATACTGTGTTTTGGTTACCTATTGCTGTCTGACAACAACAACAAAAGCCCAAACTTAGTGACTTAAAATAACAATGTTTTATTATTTCTCATAATTCTATGGGTCAGGAATAAGACAGGGCTTAACTGAGTGATTCTTCCATTCCATGTGGCACCGGCTGGGATCACCCCCTCGACTGCATTCAGCTGGAGGCTGGGCTGGGCAAGAAGGTCCAAGAAGGCTTCACTTACCTGTCTGGTGCCTTAGGCTCCCCCAGAGGGCCTCTCTCCGCGCTTGGCTTTTCATTCAGCCAAGCTTCTCTGCAGCATGGCAGCTGGCTTCCCAAGTGAAAGCTGAAGCGGCCAGGCCTCTTAAAAACTAGGACAGTGTCACTTCTGCTGCTTTTCTGTTGGTCAAAGTCATGAAGCCAGCACAGATTCAAGGGGAGGGAAGTAGATTGCAGCTCCCAAATGGCAGGGAGGGAAGGAATTGATGATAGTCATTGTTGGAAGCCACCTACTAGTACGTGAGACTATGTGGAAAACAATTACCATATTTCAATTGTTCTTTAAAAAGGGTACCCTGGTTTTCTAGCATAATCAGGAGTAAGGCATTTTCACCTCAATGGTTTTTTCAGACAATTGAAGTTCATTCTTTTAATTTCTCCATTCTCAAATTTTTAATCATACTGAATGAAAACATTACAAACTTCCCATTATTCTAAATACCTATTTTGGATATATTCTAAATATATACTGGCCTTTCCTTGGTGACCATGACATTTTTCTGAGCATCTGTTATTGTGATGTTCCATGATACAATGCTGCCGCCACATAAGAGCCTCTGGAGGTCATATTCCAGAGAGATTATGATCATTTTTATGTATCTTCTCACCTTTAGGCATCTTGCTGCCATCCCCAAATCTCACATTTGTTGCCTTAATAGGTTAGGAAATATAATTAACTAAGTTTGTTAAAATTGGAGTAAGCAGATCCCAAAGTCTTTCCATTGGATAAAGGGCATAGACTTTCATTTATTTTGCTTCTACTATTTCCGAAGTATTGTGGCCTTTTTTTGTTGTTGTGTTTTATTTTCATAGCATCCCCCTGGTGGATTTAGGTAGATATTATTGTCCCTGTTTTATGGATGAGGAAACTGAAACATAAGGCTCTCTTAGGTTAGTCTGAGCAAAGGTCAGACTAGAACCCAGGGCCTGGGGCTCCTGCCACAAAACCTGCTGCCTTAATTAATATAGGGGAAAGTTTGGGGATTTTTTAAAAATAAATTTATTTATTTATGTATGTATTTATTTATTTTTATTTTTGGCTGCGTTGGGTCTTCGTTGCTGCGCGTGGGCTTTCTCTAGTTGCGGCGAGCGGGCTTCTGATTGTGGTGTCTTGTTGCGGAGCACAGGCTCCAGGTGTGCGGGCTTCAGTAGTTGTGGCGCTCGGGCTCAGTGGTTGTGGCACTTGGGCTCCAGAGTGCAGGCTTGGCAGTTGTGGCACACGGGCTTAGCTGCTCCGCGGCATGTGGGATCCTCCCGGACCAGGGCTCGAACCTGTGTCCCCTGCATTGGCAGGCGGATTCTTAACCACTGAGCCACCAGGGAAGTCCAAGTTTGGGGATTTTTGATGTCTATTTTGTCTGCTCCTTCTCCACTTGTGCCCTGTTCAGCCTGGAGTTCTGGGGGCCAACATTTCTATGTAGAGGCCTCCAGCTAAGAGATGCGTTACTAGATGTGAAACATGCAAAATGAAATGGTCTTGAGAGGTCTGGTTAGTTCTACACACTTAGCGAGAATGGCTTTAAAAATAGAATGTGAAGGGACTTCCTTGGTGGCGCAGTGGTTAAGAATCCGCCTGCCAATGCAGGGGACACACGTTCGAGCCCTGGTCCGGGAAGATCCCACATGCCGCGGAGCGACTAAGCCCGTGCGCCACAACTACTGAAGCCCGCGCGCCTAGAGCCCGTCCTCCACAACAAGAAAAGCCACCACAATGAGAAGCCCGTGCACTGCAACGAAGATTAGCCCCCACTCACGGCAACTAGAGAAAGCCCGCACACAGCAACGAAGACCCAACGCAGCCAAAAAAAAAAAAAAAACATATATATATATATAGAATGTGAGAGTGAAGGGAAGAGGAATTCCTTCATCAAAGCACTGAAACATGTCTACTGATTTTTAAGCTGCCATCTCTTTGTGGTCCTGGAAAACAGAGCAGAGGTGAACAGTTTCAGCCCACTCACGGAGCCAAGGACTGTTTGGAAAGAAACAGGAACCAAAATACCAGCAGGTGGGTTAACATTGTATTGTTCTTTGTGTCACCATGTCTTTAGACTCCCATGTGACCCTGAGGCCACTTAATGATCTTCATATGTCTAGTGACAAAGAGACTGTGAGAGATGAGGCATAGTAACACAGAAACGGATCTTGGCAAGTTCTCTCCGTTGCATAAGTGAGAATAGTGGTATAATGGAGACTTGCAGGGGACATCAAGTGGCTGGCAGGTTAGCCACACAGAACTCATCAGTTGTCAAAAGTAAAGCATCCTGCCTTTCTGAAACTGCCCAGATTGTGGGGTTTTTTTTTTGGTTGCACCGTGCAGCATGTGGGATCTTAGTTCCCCATCCAGGTACTGAACTTGCACCCCCTGCATTGGAAGCACAGATTCTTAACCACTGGACCACCAGGGAAGTCCCCAGATTGTTTTTCTTATAAAAAGAATTGCCAAGTATTCCACGCGCCAGTGCTACAGAAACCAAACTATGTGAAAACCAGTGTTGTTCAAAATAAGTGTCACTGACTCTGGGGGACAGAAGGAGGGGGTTGAACAGTATCACTGTTACCTTGCGGCCTCTGATTTTTAGCCAGATCAACAAAATGAAGTGGTTTCAGCACAAATCACCAGAAGGAGAGTGTATGCGTATGCTGGGTTTTTAAGAACTTAGGTAAAACAAATTTTATTTTGCATAAGAGGAATTATTATTATTATTTAAATTATTTATTTATTTTGGCTGCATCGGGTCTTAGTTGTGGCATGCGGACTCTTAGTTGCATAATGCAGACACTTAGTTGCGGCATGAGAAGTCTTGGTTGTGGCATGTGGACTCTTAGCTGTGGCATGCATGCGGGATCTAGTTCCGGATCAGGGATCGAACCCAGGCCCCCTGCATTCGAAGCATGGAGTCTTACCCACCGGACCACCAGGGAAGTCCCTGCATAGGAGGAATTATTAATGGAGCAATAAGTGTTTTTCAAGATAGAGTATTAATCAATTTAGTTTTCCTTTTCTGTGGTTAAATGGCAACATTAATCCACAGCTTGAAGTCAGTCCTCCTGGAAAGAAAATTTTGTTCCTACCCCCAGTGGTGACTAAAACTAATGACAAATTTGCTGTCCATTCATTTTGGTTAAATATGTACATTAAGGGAGAATCAAGGAAAATGCCCAGACATTTTAGATTAGTATTTTACCTTTACAAAGGAAATTAACTGAAGAACCACCTAACTGGCATCAGAGAGTTCAGCAGTCACATCATTGACAGAGGCATATAGGGTGATAGTATAGCCACTGGATGACAAAGCAAAAGCTGTAGTTGTGGCTTCGCCTGCCCAGCTCCACCCTCTTCCCCCAGGAGAACAAAAAACTGACTAAAGAAAAGTTTAACACTTTGCTACCGATCCACTACTCTTTCTGTATGCTTAAAAAAATTGTAATTATATACATGTCGGCAATTTTGTATCCTCAGTTTTTGCTTTATATTAGAACATGGTTATCCCTTGTTATTAAAAACATCCTGTAAACTTACTTTGAAATTGTTGAATTTTAGGTTGTTTTATTCTTTTTTTGTTTGTTTTCCTGTTATGAATAGGGCTACAGTGACTTGTCAGTAAATTTTTTTTTTTTGCATTTTGGGTTATGTCCTTGATAGATTCCCAGAAGCAGAGTTACTAGCTCAGAGGGTTTGAACATTTTAAAGATTCTTGATAGCTATTGCCAAATTGCTCTTCAAAGAAACTGATTAGATATGACCTTTCCAATTCAACAGTCTCTACACTCTGATCCAGTGGGAGAGTGGGGTATTCTGGATAAAAGGGAATTCACATATATGCCATAGATCACACATTTTCAAAGAGTTAGTTTAATAGGTGATAACATATATATTATCATGGAATATTTAGAGGAAAAAGAAACTCCCTTGTTTTGCAGACGAGGAAACCTTGGCCCAGAGAGATTGAAGTTTGCCAAAGTCAGACAGCTAGCCAGTGGCAGGACATGGTCTCGAACTCAGTGAAACTAGGCTGAAGATCTCTGAATGTTCTTCAGAGCCCCTGGTGCCTCAAGACCATCTTTACAAATGTTAGCTATTGTGCTATCACTGATATGCAGGTGTGCATATTACCAGAGGATTCTGATCAAAGGGCAGGAACAGCTACTGAACCTTCACCTATGTTCTGTGGCATTGTGGCAGGGCTCTGCTACAGCCCAAGTAACCAGGATTCTGTCTGGTGCAGCTGTGTTTCAGTTGTGGGTCTTCTACCTCGAGATCTTCTAACCCACTCCTTTTATTTCTTAGCCAGGGAAGGCCTAGAGAGTCCAGTGCCCGAACCAGAACGACACAGCTCAGTGGTGCACTCCTCACTGTGCCAGACCACCCACAGGGACCACTCAGGTCATCCACCCCTGGCCGAGGCTCTTCCAGGTAGAGCCTTGTGGGCTGAACGTTGGGAAGTCTAGTGCTCCCTGGTGGTGGGTTGGCGTCGGTGCAATCTCAGGAACGGCTCAGAGTAATAGGGGACAGTCCTCTGGGTGGGCTGATGGGCTTGGGGTTGTGCCAGGAACTTGAGCAAACTGATGTGTTTGTGTCCACTCACTCCCTTCCTCCAAATCTATGCAATTCAGGATCAGTAAGGAATCTGTGTCTTCTGAAACCTGTAACACAAAGTCAAGAAATAATGAAGATGCTGGAGAGATACACTTAAAATGGAAAAGTGAGTATAAAGTCATGGATTCTGTTGAACAAAATGAAATTTAAAGTATCTTTCTAACCTTGTTGTCATCTGTAAGTACACAGCCTGTATTGCATTGTTCTCCCATATTCTTTTCTTTTTAGATCGTTCCATTTTAAAAGCAAGACCTTTCTGATTACACACTGCAGAAGAGAAGTGCTTTATTCATTTCTATACTATATAGGAAATTCTTCTATTTTACATGTGTATACATATATATATATATGTATGTATGCTATAGAACACATGCAGTAAAAATACACAATATAGATGTTTAATATATAACATTATTAAGGTAGAGAGCTTGCAGTGTCACTTTCACATATTTTGTGGGCATTGTCCTTTTGTATCAGTCTAATCTTGTAAGCTTAACAGGATACAGCATCTACGTTTTTTGATACTAATGCTAAGTGACATTGCAAAAGTAGAGAAAATGGGAGTGAAAACACACATGAACACATACATGCGTACTCCCCAAGTATGAGCTCAGCGTGGTCTAGAAAGGCTAGACAGACTCAATGGAATTCCTTCCATTAGTCTCTACAGACTAGGGGCTTCAGATGTCATTTTCTTATAAAATCTTCACAGCAAGAAGGTCCGTCTACAAGTTTCCTGTTACTTTTTACTCTAATTCAGCAAAAAGCACTGTAACTAACTGAAATTCTGCCTTTCCCTTACTCTATCATCAATTCTCTCCTCTCCTCTGCTTCAGGCCAAGCTAAGGATGATGCAATTCCAAAAACGCAATCATTGTGACAATATGAGCTATAAAATATGACATAACTCTTTAAGAATCTAAAGCTTCTGTTTCCAGCATTCACAGTGATCTTTTAAACGCTGCTTTCTCTTACATCCAGCGGAGGTGAAAGAAATGGCAGAGAAAGCAGCTACTGGGCAGCTGGCAGTACCTCCTTGGCATCCTCAGAGTAGTGTGACTTTAGAAAATGAGGCTGAAAACAGGCCTGGTCCCCTGCTGCAGCCCCCCATTAGGGTCCCTGAGCACGTGGATTGGCAGCAAGCTGTAGAGCATCCCAAGAAAAATGATGAGCCAGGAGGAAATGGCAAGTGTGACAAAACAGACAGCAGTGACCGCAACAGTGACCAACATGGCAGACAGCCAGGGCCTCGAAGTTTCACCGGTAAGTTCAGTTGGACGAGTCAGGGTAGGTGAGCTCTATCAAGTTGTCGGCTCTCAAAAGTAAGTAAACCTCCTAGAATATTTCCTTTGGTCTTCTTTCCTACCTGTCTGGGAATCCTGAATTCCAGGGGAAAGCAGCATACCCTTCTAATCCCACTGTCCTTCAGACAGGTAAAGAAGTCCAGAGATTCATGAGTTTTTCTATTACCGGAGCAGATTCCTTTGTCCAAAGGAAGTAAAATAATCTCCATGCACTGACCCTGGATCTGGGTCTAACCTCACAAAGAATCGAACCTTTTACCTGAGGGCACTGGTGGAAGGCCACTCCCTACTGCCCCCTTCTTTGCGTTGCATTTTAAGACAGAAAAATTCCAGTGGCTCTCAGAGAGTCTACGCCTGAGGAACTTAGAGACAAACGACATTTACTGTCATCACTTTTAGAGATTTGTAGGTGAAAACTGAAGAGTGTGTATTTCTACCTGGTAATTTGCTTGCAAGCAGGGCATGGGATATCGTTTCACAGTTGTTTGCAAATCAAAGGAAGGTACATTTAAAATTATTATTTATCTTAGGTAGAAAATCTATTGGTTTGGATTTTTTTGGTATTTAAAAGCTGTTCCTTGTCAAGCATCGCTCTTGAATGGGTAGGCAAAAGGGTGGCTGATCCAGGGCCACGTGCTGGGGCCAGACTAGCCTCACAGTCTCCACTTCGATTTGACATATGAAACATGGCCACCCTTGGCAGAATATGCCTACATCTCTTCTCTCATGCCACCCTTTGCCCCTTCCATGCCATTTGAATATCACCAAATGACAATGTGTTATAATTATTAGGTACCAGGCACCTGCCCCCCAGAAAAAATGAGCAGCCAGAGCATGGTGAAGTCTTTCAAGAAAATTCGGATGCACCTGTGGTTGTTGAGAAGTCTTACAGCGTAAGTCATACTGCCTGGAGAGCCAACTTGAACCCAAAGACCTACTAGAACTGAGTTGTTATGTATTATGACATTGAAATAATATCTATCGTAGTTCTTTTTTGTTGGAGCATGTGCCCTCATGTTTCTGACATGAAAGAAGAAGTCTTTCCTCCCTGCCTGATACTTTTTTTTTTTTTTTTGCGGTACGCGAGCCTCTCACTGTTGTGGCCTCTCCCGTTGCGGAGCACAGGCTCTGGACGCGCAGGCTCAGCGGCCATGGCTCACGGGCCCAGTCACTCCGCGGCATGTGGGATCTTCCCGGACCGGGGCACGAACCCGTGTCCCCTGCGTCGGCAGGCGGACTCTCAACCACTGCGCCACCAGGGAAGCCCTGCCTGATACTTTTTGAGTTAGTTCAACTCAAAGCATTGTGTATATCGGAGCTTGGGGAAAACACAGACAAGTGTTATATTCAGCTCTGACCCTTGAGCTTTCTGTCAAGTTGGCTAGACAAGACCGACTCTTTTTTTTCTTAATTAATTAATTTTTGGCTGTGCTGGGTCTTCGTTGCTGCGCGCAGGCTTTCTCTAGTTGTGGCGAGAGTGGGGGCTACTCTTCGTTTCGGTGTGCGGGCTTCTCAGTGCGGTGACTTCTCTTGTTGCGGAGCATGGGCCCTAGGCACGAGGGCTTCAGTAGTTGTGGCTCGCGGGCTCTAGAGCACAGGCTCAGTAGTTGTGGCGCACGGGCTTAGTTGCTCCACGGCATGTGGGATCCTACTGGACCAGGGATTGAACCCATGTCCCCTGCATTGGCAGGCAGATTCTTAACCACTGCGCCACTAGGGAAGTCCCAAGACTAACTCTTAAAGCACGGTCAGTTACCAAAGCTTGTGACTCAGGTCAGATTGAAGTAGGAAAAGCAAGGCCAGGGTTGCGATGGGAGTACCTTCACCTGGAATGTCACCTAAGACCCAAATTCAGCTTTCAACTCAGTGGAAGGAATGTGTTCATGCCTGAAACCTCTGCCTCAGCAAGATCTCTGGGATACAGTCATATCCTAGCATTTGCATTGGGGTTACAGCCTTGCTTCAGGGATTTAATGCATTCTTCAGGCATGCAGTTGGGCCATAGTCCAGCCAGAGCAAGGAACCAGAATTTTTGTAATCACCATTGACGTGGGCCCAGGATCATTTAAAGAATATAAACAGCAGCTGAGAATGAAACAATGTAAAAAGCCAGGTGTGATAACATTTGAGGTCTTTTGAAGAACATACTATTGTAGTAATCATAGCACACAAACCGCTCACAGGATGATTTATTCTTTCTCTCATGTGAGGGCTGGAAGGATGTGCCACATTCAGCATACTGGCTTGGCTGGAGAAGCATCTCTGTCAGGGAAGTGGGGCAGGTATGGGAGGCCAAGCTTGTCTGAGAAATTTCAGTTTGACAGGAGAGGTTGAGGAAAGCAGATGCTAAGTGCACAGAGGAGGAAGTATGGCGAAAGCAATGTCCAAGGAAATAAACCATAAAACCTCTGCAAAAGGATGACTGAAGGTGAGGAAAGGAGCCAGTTGTCTGGCCATGTGGTGATCAGGGCCTGAATGTAGAAAAAGAGCAAAAAAGGAAGGGGTAGAGTGGAGATGCTGAAGAAATAACTTACTTTATTTTATTTTTATTGTTGAGATTGCATTGCTATTTTTAAAATCATGCTTCTTTCTTAATTTATAAATTTATTTATTTTATTTATTTATTTTTGGCTGTGTTGGGTCTTCGTTGCTGCACGCGGGCTTTCTCTAGTTGTGGAGAGTGGGGGCTACTCTTCGTTGCGGCGCGCAGGCTTCTTATTGCGGTGGCTTCTCTTGTTGCGGAGCACGGGCTCCAGGCATGCAGGCTCAGTAGTTGTGGCTCACGGGCTCTAGAGTGCAGGCTCAGTAGTTGTGGCACACGGGCTTAGTTGCTCCGCGGCATGTGGGATCTTCCTGGACCAGGGCTCGAACCTGTGTCCCCTGCATTGGCAGGCGGATTCTTAACCACGGCGCCACCAGGGAAGCCCCAAAATCATGCTTCTTCACTTGCCTTTAAACGGGAATACCTGAGGGAGTCCCAGTTCTGAGCAGCCTCAGCCTGGAGGACAATGCCAACACATGGACTGTATCTAGGCTCTTAAGGATCAGGGTGTTTAAATTCAGTCCCCAGCTTGAGTTGTCTAGGGACTTTTTTCTTCCTGTGAATTTTAGAGCAAAAAGGTCACCCAGCCTCCCCCCACTTCCACTGTGCAGGTAAGGATGTTGAGATTCAGGACTGTCATTTGTCACATTTGCTCCAGGGGGTTCACAGCTCACAGTGGGGAAGGAGGGCCAGAGGTGCAAGTAGGCAGGAAGGTCTCAGAGAGTGTCACCCCGACCACAGAGTAATTTTTGATACCCCATCATTAACACTGCATCCAGCTATAAAGGGATTTGTTTACAGTAAACACCAACTTAAAAGTGATTTCCTACCTTATTAATAGGATCAGTCCGTGCAACCAACTTGTTCACCAGAGTCTTCTGAAGGCATAACAGATGAAGTTTTAACTCCAGACCATGAATATTTTTACTCCTCAACTGCTCAAGAAAACTTGGCTCTAGAGGTAAAAAAAATTTTTTTAATAAATTTATTTATTTGTTCGTTTTTTATTTTTGGCTGCATTGGGTCTTCGTTGCTGCGTGTGGGCTTTCTCTAGTTGAGGTGAGCAGGGGCTACTCTTCATTGTGGTGCGCGGGCTTCTCATTGCGGTGGCTTCTCTTGTTGTGGAGCACGGGCTCTAGGCACGCGGGCTTCAGTAGTTGTGGCACACAGGCTCAGTAGTTACGTCTCGCGGGCTCTTGAGTGGAGGCTCAGTAGTTGTGGTGCACGGGCTTAGCTGCTCCACGGCATGTGGGATCTTCCCGGACCAGGGCTCGAACTTGTGTCCCTTGCATTGGCAGGCGTATTCTCAACCACTGCACCACCAGGGAAGCCCCTAGAGGTAAAAATTTACAGTTCAAGATAAAGTACATCTTCAGCTTTTCTGTTGCCTTATTCCTTTAAAATTATTTTTTTTAAGAAAAATAGCTTACACATAAAAGTATATAATGTCAATTTATCAGTGTTTTTGTGTGTTTTGAAAAAACATGTGAAAAATAAGATTTTTGATAATGAAGGTCATAAGCAATTTCTCCCAAAATTGTGGCTCCTGCATTTGTACAGCACTTTGTACTTCTTTTTTCAAAACACTTTCCTTCATGTTATCCAATTCATACATCCTTCCTGAAGGGAAGAGAAGGCAGCCTGCTGTTATTCCTCTGTGTGAAGAGCCGGCGAACGCAGATGTAGGGAATTAGCCCTGGCCTGGCCAGATTTAGTGGTGAGAGAGCCAGGAATAGAGTCACAGTGTCAGCAGTGAATGTTAGGCTGTCCAGGACACAGGGCTTTCTCTAGATTCTGCCTAGCTTTTGCGAGAACCTGTTTGTACAGAGTATTTTCATTTATAAAATGAAACTTATTGGATTCTCTTATTTACTTATGTTATTTTTACCTCACCTGTCCCCTAACCTGCCACTTTTTGAGGTTCTTTTACCAATATGGAAGGTACGGTAGAGGAAAGAGAGGATTGTACATGTCAGTCACAACATTTGACTGACAAGAAGAATTCAGGGATGCATCAAAAAGCGTAGTTTCCACTTGTTGGCACTTCTGAAAACTCAATTAGAGCAATTTTCCATTATTAATCCTTTAAACATTCTTGGTTTTACGGTGGACTGGGACATTAAGAAAATCTTTAATAGAAATGTATAAAGTATATATACATACATATGTATATACATGTAACATGTATATGTATATTAAAAGTATAACGGAGAAGACTACACACATCTTTAGTGTACAGCTCATGAAATTTTACATGCCGAACACACTCATGTAGCCAGCACCCAAATCAAGAAATAGACCATTCTTGATCCCCCAAAAGACCTCCTTGTGTTTCCTCCCACTCCCTGCCTCCCCTCAAAGGAACCAGTGTTCTGACTTCTCACCCCATAGAGTAGCTTTGCAGTCTGGGCCGTTTTTCCTACCTTCTTTGGCTTTTCTGATAAAGCTCCCAGGAATCAAAACATCTTTGTTGGAAGGTTGTGGTGAGGAGGGGATGATGAAGGGAAAAGTCACCCGATTCCACCTCAAAATGGGAGGTGGGGGAGGGCTTGTTGTTGAGGAAGAACACATACTACAGATAAGTTCTTAATGTCTGTGATGAAGGTTTGTTCTTTTTCTGTAGAAGATGTAGGAACCTTATGAAGATTTTCAAGGTTTAAGAACATCAAGAAATTCTCTCTCCACCTTCTGATGATACGTCTGCCTCCAGTGACCCTCCTTTCTTTGCTCTTTCATTCTTTTGCAGACCTCAAGTCCCATTGAAGAAGACTTTGAAGGAATACAACATGCTTGTGCCCGACCTCAAGCCTCTGGTAATAAGCCCTCAGGGCAGATTCCTTTGAGAGTCCCTCATCTTTACTTTCTGTCAGATCACACATGTTTAGAGCTGGAAAGGTCCTTAGAAATAACCT
Organism: Neophocaena asiaeorientalis asiaeorientalis; assembly: GCF_003031525.2. Taxonomy (NCBI): domain Eukaryota; kingdom Metazoa; phylum Chordata; class Mammalia; order Artiodactyla; family Phocoenidae; genus Neophocaena; species Neophocaena asiaeorientalis. Next base: position 4,442,647 of record NW_020174560.1, on the reverse strand, counting down.
TCCAGGCCTTTCATTTTACAGATGAGAAAACTTAGGCTCAGTGATTTCCCCTGCCCCTCACTAGTCTCATGACATCCATACATCATGTTATTTATACCTCCCCTTGCATTCTTATAGCATACGTTATAGCAGTTGCTTCTTCTTCTATTTTCCCCCTGTAGTCTCTTTCCCTAGATTTCAGGCTCTTTTGTGGCACATAGCAGGTGTTCAGTTATCTTTGCTGAGCTGACCTGAGGGATTGACCTAGGCCACACAGCTAGTTATTGACACAGTGACAACCAGAACTAGGTTTCCATGTCCTTCTCTTCCCCAAAAGGCAGAGTTCCACCATCATTTTCCTTTGGTTGCTTGGCATCTTAGCAAAGGATTAATAATAGCCAACAGTACAGTGAATGTAACATCCTTCCCTTGGGAGGCCTTGGGTTCTATATAACTTAGCAACTGCTTCCCGTTACATGGTAAATTAACCTTGGATCAGCAGCTGGGGTGTGACACAAGACAAGATATAAGTGAACCACAGGTTCTGATACAGGCATTTAAAAAATTGTACACTTTCGCTCTTTCAAGGTATGCAACCATCCATTTTTAAAACCAGGGTTATCCACCTACCAAGCCATGTAGCTCGGTCCAGGGTCGTGTCTCAACAGTCTGAACCCGGGCTGGGTGGGTTTAGGTTCCGACCATACTCCCTTCCTCCTGCTGCATACTCCAGCTGCCATCTCTAACCTGATGCAGGCCCCCGTCACAGGCACAAGCATTTTAAGAAGCTGTAAGCTTTTAGATGAACAGTTAAATTCTCAGGACAATATGTATTTAAAGTTCCCAAACCTGGGTCTCTGGCCACCCAGCTCTTTCTGTGGAGCCTCTGCCCATGATCACTTTCTGTGTGAGCCTGACCTGTACATGGCCTCTTCACTAGTGTTTGGAAGAGAGTTGAGTAGGATAGAGAAGTTATGGGGCAGGCAGGTCAGAAAACCAGGGCTAGTTGGATACAAACATCTAAAGTACATGTAGAAGCCTCTGATTTCTACTCTGTTTCCTCCTTTTAGCCCTTCTCCTCACCCTTTTTCACTAGGGCTCTGATATATCAATATATCCTCTCCATACCAGGAAATACAACAGGGATAAAAGTTGCATGCATGCTGGGTTCCAAGCCCAGTTCTGCCACTGATTTTTTTTGTGCATTACCTTGGGCATGTCACTCCACCTGAGGGCCCCACTTTCCCTTCATGTAAAGTAAAGGAGAAAGTTACACTCTAAAAGCTCTAAGTTCCCCTCCAGGTCTAAATTGTGCTTATTAGGAATTCATTTATGCTTTCCAGGTGTTTACGCTTTCTAGGCATTTGAAAAGGGGTGGAAAGAAGAAGAACCCCTAGGCTTCTCCACTGGTGGGGTTTCAGAGTAGCTTGGCTTCTGCTGAAGGTGGCACTTTTATAGTGCCATTGCCTACCACACTACCTCCTGGACCTAAAGAATGGCAGGCGGATCTTGAGCACTTGCCAGCGGGGCAGGCTGGTCTGTCTGTCCTCCTCTATAAACCAGAGCTATGTAATGGTGGAAAGGAAAATGGATGCTGGCCCCGTGTGTCCAGAGGCCTTACTGAGAGCTGGGGAGGAGTGACTTCATATGCTTGAGGCCAACGAGAACAGAAGACAGTTGAATTAGCTCCTTAGTACTCGAGACCCCATCCCCACTCCTTAAGTGGTGTTTGGTGGCCAAGAGACACAGTTAATGTTCTGGGAATGCCCAGAACATTGGTCTTTTCTTTTCATTTTCTTAAAATTTTCATTTAGTTATTTAATTTTATTTATTTTTGGTTGCATTGGGTCTTTGTTGCTGCATGCAGGCTTTTCTCTAGTTATGGCGAGCAGGGGCTACTCTTCCTTGCGGTGCACGGGCTTCTCATTGCAGTGGCTTCTCTTGTTGCGGAGCACAGGGTCTAGGCGCGTGGGCTTCCATAGTTGTGGCACGGGGGCTCAGTAGTTGTGGTGCATGGGCTTAGTTGCTCTGTGGCATGTGGGGTCTTCCCGGACCAGGGCTCGAACCCGTGTCCCCTGCATTGGCAGGCGGATTCTTAACCACTGCACCACCAGGGAAGCCCTCGTGGTCTTTTCTATTTGGAATCTTTAGTGAACAAACAGTTCTTGGTTTCAACGCCCCCTGGTGTCTGTTCACAGGAACCAGGTCAGTTTGCCTTCCTGAAAAGACAAAACAACATTTGTCTCCAGAAATAACTGTGCAGTTATAACTGAAAGGCCAGTAAATGGCTTGATTGTATTCTGAGAGTCAGAATATAGTTCTCCCCTCTGAGCAAGGGAAATAAACTTTCAGAGCAAAAACCTCTTCTACAGTGCTCACTCCAAACCCAACTAGGAAGCGCTCTGTTTATGTAGATTATTTCTTATTCTGGATCAGACCAAGGAAAATTCTCGAGAATGAAAGTAATCATCTGGGTTGGCAAAAATTCACTAAAAAATGCATGTACTTTATTCTTTCAGGTGAAGAAAAGTTCCAGATGAGAAAAAACCTTGGAAAGAATGCTGAAATTTTGACCAGGTCTCAATTCCAACCTATACAAAGGTATATGCTATTATTATTTTTTTAATTTTTACTTTTTTTGCGGTACACGGGCCTCTCACTACTGCGGCCTCTCCCGTTGCGGAGCACAGGCTCCGGACGCGCAGGCTCAGCGGCCATGGCTCACGGGCCCAGCCGCTCCGCGGCATGTGGGATCCTCCCGGACCGGGGCACGAACCCATGTCCCCTGCATCGGCAGGCGGACTCTCAACCACCGCGCCACCAGGGAAGCCCCCTATGCTATTATTTTATTCACAGTTTCAGACTCAAAGAAGTAATGTTAATTGATGGTAATGCCCCATATTTACATGTTGCTCTTCTTCAAATATAACAGCCACCATGTTATAACAGTAAGCTTTGGGCAGCTTAGCTTTGTGAGGACTTGTTCAGCAGAATTGTGAGGCGTCGTGAAAAAGAGTTGTTATCTGTATTCAGATCCTGACTCTGCTTTTCTAACTTGGTCAAATTTCTCAACCCCTCTCTTCTAGCTCCCCACTTGTAAAATAGCAATAAGAATCATCACTGGACATATTGTTAATTGAAAAAAATGCACAACAGTGTATGTAATTTAATACCATCTGTGTAAAAATGAGAGGGAAGGGAGATACCTATAATCCTTGTAGTGTGTCGACATTTCTGGAAGTCTATACAGTGGTTAACTCTAGAGAGAGAGTCCAGAGGTTTTTCTTTTTATCTTATAACCTTCTTTGCTGTTGGAATGTTCCACCATGGGTGCATACTACTTTTGAAAGAAAAAGCTACTTTGTTTGTTTTTACTTTTACAAATGAGAAAGAGAAATTCCATCTGGTTAAGGAAAGTTTCTGTAGACAACACTGAGTTTTCTTTTTTCACCTCTCTTAAATAATATATTTTCAATTCTGTTGAATAAATGGAAGATCCTAAATTCAAAAAAGAAAAGAATTCTTACTGGGAATGTTGACATAGAGATTAAAAGTAATTATATGACTTCTGGGCATTTACCCAGAGAAATGAAGAATTATGTTTACATGAAAACACATACATGGGACTTCCCTGGTGGTCCGGTGGTAAAGAATCCGCCTTCCAACGCAGGGAACATGGGTTCCATACCTGGTCAGGGAACTAAGATCCCACATGCGGCGGGGCAACTAAGCCCACGTGCCACAATGACTGAGCTTGTGCACCTCAACAAGAGAGCCCGCGTGCTGCAAACTAGAGCCCATACGCTCTGGAGCCTGCGCACCACGACTGGAGAGAGAAAAACCGCATGCCACAACTAGAGAGAAGCCCGCACACTGCAATGAAGAGCCTGCATGCTGCAACTAAGACCCTATGCAGCCAAAAAACAAATAAAGAAATATTTTAAAAACCCAACACATACATGAATGTTTATGGAAACTTTATTCATAATAGCCAAAATCTGGAAACCCAGATGTTATCTAACAAGTGAATGGTTTAATAGACTGTGTTACACCCATACCATGGAATGCTCCTCAGCAATTAAAAAGCATGAACTATTGGTACGTGCAGCAACCGGGATAAGTCTCCAGAGAATTATGCTGAGTGGAAAAAGCAACCCCTGCAAAGTTATTTACTATGTGATCCTACATTTATAACATTCTTGAAATGATAAAATTGTAGAAATAAAGAATAAATGAGTGGTTTCTAGGGGTTAAGAAAGAGATGGGAGTGGGGGGAAATGGACATGGCTATAAAAGGGCAACGTGAGGGGTCCTTGTGGTGGAAATGTTCTGTATCTTGACTGTATCAATGTCGATATCTTGGTTATGATATTGCTCAATAGATTTGCAAGATGTCACCATTGAGGGAAGCTGGGTAAAGTGTATTTCTTAAAACTGCATGCGGACTTCCCTGGTGGTGCAGTGGTTAAGAATCCGCCTGCCAATGCAGGGGACACGGGTTCGAGCCCTGGTCTGGGAAGATCCCACATGCCACGGAGCAGCTAGGCCCATGTGCCACAACTACTGAGCCTGCGCTCTGGAGCCCATGCTCCTCAACAAGAGAAGCCACCGCCACGAGAAGCCCGTGTACCGCAAGGAAGAGTAGCCCCCGCTCGCTGCGACTAGAGAAAGCCAGCGCACAGCAACAAAGACCCAACACAGCCATAAATTAAAAAAAAAAGAAAAAGAACTGCATGTGAATATACATACAGTTATTTCAAATTACAAAGATTAATTCAAAAACGAATAACAGAGATGAAGTGCCTGGTACAATAGCATTCAATTTACTTTCTCTTTTCTGGACCTCAATTTCCTTATCTATAATAATGATAGCTAGTATTTCCTAAGTAGTGACAATATGCCAGGTACTCTGTTTTGTCAAATTTAATTCATATAACAACCCTCTCATTTTGCCAATACAGAGAGCAGAGGGTTTTTTCCTTAGGTTGTACAGTTAGTAAGTAGCTGTATCATTAGGATAGGCTAGATTATGTTATGTAACACACAACCCCCAGATTTTAGTGGCTTAAAGCAACAAAAACTTATTTTGTGCTCGTGTTCCACGTCCATCACCAGGAGTGTTCTGTGCTACTCTACCTTCCATCAGAAATCCACAGTGAGGGAGACTCCATCTTTGTGCTTCCTTTCTTACTGAGGCAGGAAAAAAGGGAACATGGTGAATTGTGCACTAGGCTTTTAAAGTTTCTGCCCCAAAGTGAATCACATCACTTTCACTTGCATTTCACTGGTTAAAACAAGTCATATGGCCATTTATGTAAACCAGGAGGGCCAGAAAGTACTGTCCTACATCGTGCTCAGCAGGAGAAACAAATATTTAGTGAACAGAATTAATAGTCACAACTCAATCCAAAATCCATGCTCTTTCCTTTATACCATTGGTCTCACAGGATTGTGCAAAGATTAAAAATGTGGAAACATTTGGAAGGATTTAGCATGGGATCTGGCTTATAGTTTGTGTTTGAATATTGAAAATGAATCTTAAATATTGGTTAAAGTAGAAGCAGGTCAAGTTTGTCTTCAGAATTCTTTTCTGGCCATTTTTTGGCACAAGCCTCTCTTGGCCTCCCCTGATACTCCATGCCAAGAAGCTGTTTCACAGTTGGTAAGGCCCCATGGCTGTGCCCTTTGCTCCATCATCCATCCACAGCAAAGTTCCCATGCTCTGTTGATTTCCTCAGGAGCTTGCTCAGCCAGTAGCACGGTTGGCTGATTTCAGATGGGCTGACCCTTAGAGAGTATTTATTCAGCCTCTGAAGAGGAAACAGAGGCCCAGACATCCCTGAGAACATGTGGCTGGTCAGTAGCAGAGCTAGGATCAGAACCCTCACTTTCCACTTTGAGCTTAGTGCCCTTCCAGCTGCCTCTCACACTGGGCCAGTAACTGGTGCCTTGTACCACGATATTGCACTCTGCTGACAGGGGATTTACATAGTTTTCTCACTTTCTCTCTTACAGTATTGAAGACGAACAAGAGGAGACATTAAAGGAGTCACCAAAGGAAATGAAAGAGAAAGACATGTATGGCCACCAAAAGTTGCCTAAGGATTCTGTGCAAAGTCTTGGTTTTAGGGGAAGAGTATTTCCTTGTTTGTAGGAGTCTGTGTTCTTCCCATTTTTATGTATACATTTAATGTGAGCCTGTTTCTTCTTTCACCAAAAAACTGTTGTGATGAGTGATCTAAATTAACAGCATCTTAATCAAGGAAACAGTGATAAGAAGAATAGAAGTTCATACTTGAGGTAGATTAAATCTGTTTGCCACATAAATAGACTTTCACCTATGGAATTTATTTTTAGCTGCTGAGATATGTTTAAAGTTAGTATCTCTTTTTAAGATATTCTCTAATATTCTCTTTAAGATATCTTACATATCTTATAGATATCTTATGGATATTCTAAGATATTCTCTGATTTTGGCCACTTGCCAAATAAAGATTTTTGTGAAGAGCATCTTTAAAAAGTACCTCTTAGGAATATAGTGTTTGATTTTTGTAAACATCTCCCAATTACTCTGTGCTTTTAATTCTTTAGATCACTGACAGACATTCAAGACCTGTCTAGTATCTCCTGTGAACAAGACGGTTATTTTAAGGAAGTCTCATGCAAAACACCCAAAATAAACCACGCACCTACTAGTGTCAGCACTCCGCTCAGCCCAGGTAATAACTAGCAGGGGGATGTTCTGGGAAAGGGACTAACAGCCCCTGCCTCGCTGGCTATGGGAAGCCAGGCTGCAGGAGCAGACCCACAGTGTTTTCTCACAGTACAGAGGGGTTTCTTTAGGGTCAGAGCTGAAGGGGATAATCCCATGGGAGGCCAGGTAGCTGTGGTGGTGGTGATTAACCAGCTATAAGGAGATTTTTAAACTCTAGCAGTAGAGACATACAAATGCAGAGTCTACTTTGTACTTGAAGCACTGTTGAATTTAGTGTAAATACATTGGATTCTCTAGAGTTTGTAACTTAAAACAGTACCTTGTGCTTAAACATACATAGCTCTGGGTCCTGCAACTGCATACAGCCAGCATCAAATATCCTCTCTCTAGTGTCCTTTTTTCCAGTATATTTGTGGTTCAAATAATCTCCCTTTAGTCTCTCCCAAGTTTAGAGACTATCATCAGTGATCAGTGATTATTTCAGTTATTGACAATTTGGAAAATCCCTCTTCCAGTTATAGAGTTTTGTGGGGGCTTCTTTTTGTTGTTTTTAAATAATGTAAAGGATTCAGACACTAACTGCCCTCTTTTCTACAACAGGGTCAATTTCTTCAGCTTCTAGTCAGTATAAGGACTGTCTTGAAAGTATCACGTTTCAGGTTAAAACAGGGTCTACCTCATTCTGGAACAGTCAAGAATCTATTCAAACTTCGTCTGATAAATTTACAACTGTCCGAGAGAAAGCAAAGAGCCTAGATTCCCTTCTTACTTCCTCTGAAACTCTTCCTTCAAGACTGACTAATCTCGTAAGTATACTGACCCTGCGCTGCACACTCTTGGAGTGAGTCCAAAGGCGTCAGTGACCCAAAAGGCCAAGATTTCTCCATGTCTGTTTTACAAAGAAAGCAAGAAATAAGCTGGATCCTCTCCAGGCTTCCCTGGGGCTCCTCTCTGAGTCTGTACTGTAGAATGGATCCTGGGTTTTTGTGCCTTTTTTCTCCCCCAGAGGTAGTGTTTGTCAGTTTCTCGAAAGACCCGTCCGCTGCGATAGCTTATGATGCATTTGTTCATCTGCATTGTTCTTCCTACCTAACCTTACCTTACGTACGAAGAGGAGGCTCGAGTTCTGCTTCCTTCCTGACGCCTCCTCTGGTTAGTTCTCTGAGAGTTTCGATTGATCGCTACCTTTTCTGAACTCCTGAACCAATAATCTGCAGTAAAAACACTTAATGGTACCTTCTCCTTGCTTCCTCCCCCTCCCCGTGCTGTTTGTTTGTTGGTTTCCTTTCTCTCTCTCCCTCATACTTCATATGTGTAGTCTCTTCAAGAAAACTGAAAGTTCCTTACTTGGTTCTGCTCATTAAAAACCTGTTGACTGACCTTTCTGTAGGCAGATCGATTACTTGTTTGGCCCTCAGTGAAAAATCGACTGTCATCTTCTCTGGGCATTTGACTCACAAAAGGTCTCACTCTGAAGTAGGGAAATAAAGAATTTTATGCTCTTGTTCAACAAACTGTTAATGGGGCAGGTTCTAAGTGCCAGGCACTATGCCAGGCCCTTTTCTAGGCATAGTGACTAGGAAAGTCCACGCCCTGAAGGAGCTCACTGCCTGTTGAGAAAGACTGGCAGGATGTAACACAGAGGTAAAAACTGAGCGCTGTGGAGGCAAAGGGGGTGGGAAGGCTTCCGAGAGGAGATAACGTTTGAATGTTTGACTCAGTCAACAAAACAAGTAGCTTCTTCCATCAGTGATACACAAGATTAATCTTGGAAATGACTGAGCTTAACAGGCCTTTTTAGCTTAATACACGTGTCGGTTACCATGTTTATGTCTTACTTGTAGAAGAGATTGCCTGCATTTCCTGGGGCTGGTTCCTCCAGCATTGCCAAGGCACCTGACACATCATCCCGTGCCACTCAGAGGAGGAGCCTGCCAAAAGGTACCCTGTGTTTAATATCAAAATACAAGTTCGTAATAGTAAACCAGTTTAAGGGAGACTTCATCTCTTCTTTGATGGCTACAGCAGATTCAAACAAAAATGCTAATTTCCCCTGACTATAAAAGTAAAACATACTCATTATAGAAAACTTAGAGAATACAGATGAGCTTAAAAGAGAAAACCACGACCATTCTACCATTATTTTTTTAAATATATATATATATATATATTCTTTTTCTTAGCATAGTTGAGATCGTATAGTGTATCAGCTCTGGCCTGCTTCTTTTTCTTTAATGATATATTTTAGGATTTCTACTTGTCAGTAAAAATTATTCATAAACATATGTGATGGCTGCATAGTAGTCCATTCTACTTATGTTGCTTAACCATGCCCTTATGTTGAAGATTTATGTTGTTTTCCAACTTTTGCTCTCTGTACAGAAATCTTTATCTGAACCTCTGATCTTTTCCTTAGGATAGAGTCTTAGAAGACAATTTCCAGATCAAAGGGTATGAGAGCGTTAACAGCTCTTGAGGTGTAATTGCCTTTGCTCCATTAATCTTATTGTCTTGTGTCTTTGGTACAACTCTTAGAATTTCCCTCAGGGGGATAGAGATATTGTGAACTATGCTGAGGGGTTTTGGTTAATGTTATAATTGAGCCCTTACGTGAAGGCCCAAAGTATGGTCTCCCATATCCCCTGGCCTGATAATCTATAGAGAAAAGCCTCCCACTTTTTTTCATTTTGACGGGTCTAGAGCTTCTATATCCCTCCAGCAGTCTTGGTCCAAATTGGAACCCCAGCCTCTTAGTAAGAATTTATACCTCACGTCCCTCAAATATCCTTGGGGAGGGGCACAGATCAAGTGGTACTGAGGTGAGGTGTGATGTAGGAAAGGGTTTAGAGTAAAAGGGAGAGTAAAGCCTTTCACATATGAAGTCTCAATTAGGACCGTTAATATAAGAGGTTTTCTCCCCGTCTTAGCTTGTTTCATCATTGAGAAATCCTAAGTCAAATCCACGTCGAAGCCTCGAAAACCTAGTTCAGGTCTAGGAAGGCAGTAAGTCACTTTCTCCTTTATCTTTTTTAAGAACTAGTAGAAACCATCTCGCAGCATCACATTGATGAGCTACCACCACCATCTCAGGAGCTGCTTGACGAAATTGGTAAGGCACGCTCAGTACAGAATATACTCCATGGCCCTGCTTCTTATGGTCACTGACCACATATGGTTCTTTGTCTCAGGTGAGAGCACTAGTACCGAAGGCCCTATAAAGGTTGATTGAATGTACAGAATTCTGGAAGAGACAGTTTTCCAATAAAATGGGCCTCAGACTACTACTGAAGTCTGGCCAGGATAATTGGTCTGTGTCTGTTGTCATTTTGTTACTTAAAGGGTCTACGGTAATGATTCTAAGAGGAAATAACAACATTCAAGTGGTTTATTATGATGAACTTGTTTTATTAAAAGAATTCTTAGCTCCTTTTTGAACCAAACTAGCCATACTTCAGCCATACTGAAGTCTGGCAACTCAGGCCAAAACACCCCATGCTTTCTGTTTTGCCATTAGCAGGAGATATTAAAGGTATTGGCATTGTGGATGAATCCCTTTCCTGAGGGCAGGGAAGTCAGTGGCACAAGACCTAATGAGACCAGAATTTTCCATTTCAGGCAGAGACTGAGGGATAACTGCTCAATTTTAGTTGCAGCTGATCAGCTGGCCTGCCCAGCTGAGCTGATGCTGAAAGTAAATGGAGCATGGTGATAGAAACATTTGGGGCAGGTGGTTTGCTTCTCCAGGGAGGACTGCCTGCCCTCTTTGTGACAGCCTGGCTGACCAGCCCCTCACTCTCAGAGGGCACATCTCATCAGACCTCTGATGGTACAGTTCTCGGTATGGGAACAGTAGGGAGTTTCCTGAGGGGCATCTCTTGATTTTCAGGGTCTCTGAGGTTTTGTGTCTCATCAGGAGGAGGGAGTTGAATGACTCAATGGGCAGATACGGTCTAGGCTACCCAACCCCTAGCCCCTGGCTTGTTGGCCTTACAAACTTGGGTGGAGCCGGTCAGAGCTGCCAAAGCCTCCCTCGGTTTCTTTCTTTTCTGTAGTCATAGGCCCTTCTTGCCTCACCACACCCCTCGCCCAGTGCCACAGGGTTGTGCGGGTCACAGGGTTGTTGGCTCTTAGGGCTCCCACCCCGGCACCTGCCTGCCTCCCCTGGAACCCCCTAAGGGGTCCCTGCAAATTCCTCCCCTCCAGTTGCTCTCCTTCACATACTCATGGAACTACTGCTTGTGAGAGTAGAGGTCAGCCCCTCGTGTCCCGCTCAGGTAGATTCTCAGGGCTGTCTGACTTTTGGTCACAGCTTAGGACAGTACTTGTAGGCTCCTTTGCAGTTAGACCTTAGCGATACTTTTCCTCTGGATCCTGCTCTCCTCTCTCTGCAGTCACAATGTGGGCCCCCACCCCCCATCTCAGCAGCTGTCACCAGGCTTCTGCAGCCGGCCTCTTGGCACTGCTGTACCCCAGTGTGCTCTGCAGAAACTCTTCCTCATTTCGCTTATGGGAATTATCTGGGGCAGGTTTCTAGGCGATGTCTTGTACTTTGAGATGGGTCAGTAATTTTCCAGAAAGACAAAGGGCAGAGGGCACCTGAGTAGCTTCTCCTAATAACGGGTGTGCCTACCTGATTATTGTTTATCATCACTCGCGTTGTTTCCTCTCAGGAGAGCTTTGGGGAGTGACCTGGAGCTGACACCTACTCTTTTGAAGGGCACACATCTACAACTCCAGGCTTCCGTCCAGGGCCTAAAGGGGAGGGTCCTTTAGAATCTTGTAAGATCAACAAGGGACTACCTCTAACAAAGATAAAAATGGATTTTAAAATTTCAGATTATATTAAATGACCTTATGGGGCCCCTTGATGCCCAGGGGCTGCCAGGGAGGGCTTGCTTCCTGACCTGCTAGAAGGGCAAGACCTGTGCCTGCACACAACAGGGCTGTGCCAGTGAGCCCAGGGGTCCCGTCTGTGCTGCCTCCCAGCTGTCTCTCTGATGGGCTCTGGGGAGCACTTTGAGGAAACTGAGCGCCTAACACACGTGAAGCAGCGCACGGAGTTTAGCAGGCGCTTGTCTTAGTCTAATGATCAATCCGTTAGGAACTGGAAGTTTTATTCTTTGCCTCTTGTCTCTCTACAGACCAGATCAAAAATGTGTACTTTAGGCCAATAGAGATAGGGAAAGATTTGGACTACTCTGAATTTACCAACTTTTTGAGAGAGGATATAAAGTAGAGATTAAGAGCATAAGCCTTAGAGCCAGACTGCCTGAATTCAAATTCCAGTTACACCTCTTAGTATCTGTGTGATGCTAGGCAAGTTCCTTAGCCTTCCTTGTTTTTAAAAAAAATATTTATCTTGGCTGCCCTGGGTCTTCATTGTGGCACGCGGGATCTTTGCTGCGGCATGCACGCAGGATCTAGTTCTACTGACCAGGGATTGAACCCAGGCCCCCTGCATTGGGAGCGTGGAGTCTTACCCACTGGACCACCAGCCACGGAAGTCCCTCCTTAACCTTTCTTTACCTTAATTTCCTCATCTGTTAAACAGGAATAACAATAATGTGATCAATCTCATAGGGTATTGTGAAGATTAATTGTGAATATTAATCTTGAATTAATGTATGCAAATTAGAAAATAGGACCTGCCACTTAGAGCTCTGCAAGTGTTACTTATCATCATCATTATTTTTACTTTTATGTTTAGTGTTACATGGGATTGGACGCCTAAGGCAGTGGTTCTCAAACTTCATCAGGCATCAGAAGCACCTGGAGGGCTTGCTACACCATCCCCACCCCCAGAGTTTCTGATTCAGTAAGTCTGAGATGTGGCCTGAGAATTTGCATACCTAACAAGTTCTCAGGTTATACTGAGGCTGCTGGTCTGAGGAGTACTGTTTGAGAACCACTGCCCTAGAGGATAATGTGACATGCAAAAGAAGAAATAAGTTGCTTTCTGCTCTATGTTGTGACAGAGCACCTGAAGCGGCAGCAGGCCTCATGCACAGTGTTGGATGAGAACACAGCAAGTCATCTGGGCATCGCTGCAAGTGGTAAGCCAAATCCCCAGTTCTTTCTCATCAGATTTTGCTGTAACTGTCCTTGGAAGCACAGTGGTACATTTGGGTGAGTGTGGACCTTGAGGTCAGGCACACTCCACCTCAATTCTGACTCCATTACTTACTTTGGTATGACAGACTGTTTAATGTCTCTGAGCTTCAGTTATCCTCATCTGTAAAATGAGAATGATAACTCCTACCTAATGATGTTCATGCATAGTGCCTGGTACGTTGTAAGATACTTAACAAATGTTAGTCTCCTTCCCTTCATAGGACTGCTGGCAGGATGAAATGAGATAGCATATGTAAAATGCCTGGCATACATTAAAGGGCACTACCCTTCCCCACCCAAATTCCTTCCCTGGCTCCAATCTGGAAACATCTAACAAGTGGGAAGAGGGTGGCCCCCCAGAATAAATCTGTACAATTTGTTTTCAGGGACTCTTGCCTCCTCTTTTATGTGCCATTTCTTTCCTCTGTCTCTCTCGAGCCTTGGCACAGGCAAGGCTTCCTGCCGTTTCGCCTGGCAAAGAGCTCCCCAGACCTCAGAAGCAGCTGCTGTGGATACAGGCGCCCTGCAGATTGCCACCTGGCCCCCTGCTCTTGTGGGAAGAGGGGAACCCGTGCATTGCAGACTTCAGGGTCCACTGATTAGCCTTAATTTTTTGCACTCCATTTTTTTTTTTTTTGGCTGCGTTGGGTCTCCGTTGCTGCACGTGGGCTTCCTCTAGTAGCGGCGAGCGCGGGGCTACTCTTCATTGTGATGTGCGGGCTTCTCACTGCGGTGGCTTCTCTTGTTGCTGAGCACAGGCTCTAGGCGCACGGGCTTTAGTAGTTGCGGCACGTGGGCTCAGTAGTTGTGGCTTGCGGGCTTTAGACCACAGGCTCAGTAGTTGTGGCGCACAGATCTAGTTGCTCCACGGCATGTGGGATCTTCCCGGACCAGGCATTGAACCCATGTCCCCTGCATTGACAGGCAGATTCTTAACCACTGTGCCACCAGGGAAGTCCTGCACTCCATTATAAGGCAGGTTTTCTCAAAATTTTTTTTGTTCTAAAGTTAGGTCTTTCAACTGTTTTTAGATCAAAGGCATTTAGAAGAACAAGAAACTAACAGTAATAAAGAAGACAGCAGTATGCTTTGGACCAAAGAAACTCAGGATCTAGAAGAGGATACAGAGAGGTAACAGAAAAAGCTGGATTATTTTTTTTAAGTGTTTGAAAAAACTATAGTGTTAGTTTATATTAGTTTTTCTTCTGATATTGACAAATAAGGAAATAATGGTCTTTTGTCATACTATCCTTATAGCCCCTATTCCTAAAAGGTTTCTTCTGTTTTTTTTTAAAAGTCCTTAATTGTTATAAAATACATATAACACAAAATTTTTAAGTGTACATTTCAGTAGTGCTACGCATATTCACATTGCTGTGCAACTGATCTCCAGAACTTTTTCATCTTGCGAAACTGAAACTCTATACCCATTAAACAACAACTCGCCATTTCCCCCTCCCCTCAGTCCCCGGCAACCACTGTTCTACTCTCTGTTTCTCTGAGTTTCACTATTCTTTTTTTTTTTGAACATCTTTATTGGAGTATAATTGCTTTACAATGGTGTGTTAGTTTCTGCTGTATAACAAAGTGTATCAGCTATACGTATACATATATCCCCATATCCCCTCCCTCTTGCATCTCCCTCCGGTGTTGTTTTGTCACTGGCTTATTTCACTCAGCATAATGTCTTCAGGGTTCATCCATGTAGCATGCATCAGAATTTCCTTTCTTCTTAAGGCTGAATTCCATTGTGTGTGTGTGTATCACATTTTGTTTATCCATTCATCTGTTAGTGGACACTGGGTTGCTTCCACCTTTTGACTACTGTAATGCAGCTCTGAGTGTGAGTGTGCAAATAGCTCTTCAACACACCCTGCTTTCATTTCTTTTGGATATGTACCCAGAAGTGGTATTGCTGGATCATATGGTAAATCTATTTTTATTTTTTTGAGGAAATGCCATCCTGTTTTCCACAGCAGCTGCACGATTTTACATTCCCACAAACAGTGTACAAGGCTTCCACTTTCTCCAGATCCTTGCCAATACTTGTTATTTTCTGTTTTGTTTTTTTTTTTTCTGGCTGTGCCAAGCGGCATGCGGGATCTTAGTTCCCCGACCAGGGATTGAACCCGTGCCCCCTGCAGTGGAAGCACAGAGTTTTAACCACTGGACCACCAGGGTGGTGGTGTTTCTGTTTTTTTGATAGTAGCATCCTAATAGGTGTGAGGTGATACCTCATTGTGGTTTTGATTTGCATTTCCCTAATGATTAGCGATGTTGGGCATCTTTTCATATGCAGAAGGCCATTTATATATCTTCTTTGGAGAAATATCCTAGTCCTTTGCCCATTTTTTAATAGGATTATTTATTTTTTTCTTGTAAAGTTGTTGTTTGTTGTTTTTACTCCATTTTGTGAGGGAAACATCGGTTTCAGTTTCTTTCAAAGCATTTGAAAGAGAATTTTTAGATCTTTCTAGCCAAATAAGAGTAGATGGAGGCAACCATCCAGACAATTCAGTCTGAAAACACAAGTTTGCCTCAAGAAACCCAATTCCGTTCTTGACTTGGAGCTCTCCTTTGACCTGTGTTGTAAGGTAAGCCACTTCAGATCACCTCCTTTGCCTCCTAACATTTCCTGCTTTGTCCGAACTGTTATTCAGGGCCAGGACTGGAGGGAGGTGAGTGCAACACACTCCTTGGTCACAAAATTGAAGGAGGCACCAAAAAACTCAGAAGTCAAGAAAAGTACTATTTTGATGCCGTATTTTAAAAAATCAATACTAATGCAAAAAAAAAAAATCCATGATGAACAAAATATTTACGTTTTAAAGAAAGAGAGGCTATGGATCTACACTTACACCACTTGCTTCATCCCCATCCTGGACCAGCAAATCCTTGGGGAAGCCCTGCAGAATACTTTCAGCTGCAAACGTTAGAAAACCCCACCATCGTGTTTAAATGAGTTTGTCTCACATGACATGAAGCCCGGAGGTTGGCAGGGCATGGCTGGCATAGCAGCTCAATGATGCTACCAGGGACTTAGGCTCTTCTGAGCTTTCTGCTCTACCAGACATAGCATGTTGGCCTTTGTTTTCAGGCTTGTCAACTCCTGGACAAGGTGGCTGCTATCCATACTCCAGGCAGAAATAAGAGGGTGGGGCAAAGGAATAGTCTAGCCAACTTCATGTCTTTTTATCTGGAAAGCAAAAGCTTTCCTAGAAGCCCTTCTCAGCAGATGCCTACTTATATCTCCTTGGCCAGATGTGACGCATGGCCACCCTTGGTTGCCAGGGAGACTGGAAATTGAGTTTTTAGCTTTCAGCTGCTGTAGAAGAGGAAGGTAAGGGAGGAGAGTGTTATGAATAACTTTTGGGTAGTGAATCCAGTTTCTGTCACACTCTTCAAGGGCTAAACTATTCTCCACAAGGAAGGAAAAGAGAGAGACCTGGACAGGAAGTGAGGAGACTAGAGCCCTGGGACCTGAGAGGAAGTGGGGAGAGGTTTTTTTTGTGTGTGTGTGGGGGTGAGACAGAGAAGACAAAGAGGCAAAGGGGGAGGAAGGTAAACTTTTATAAACCTTTTGTCTATAATGTATGATGTAACTCCATTCATTCCATCTCCCCCAAACACCTTCGGTAAATATCTAGCCATTATTTAAGGCAAAAGAAGAGTAGCTCAAGAAGGCCAGATTACATTTGGTTATACAAATATAAAGTGCTTTGCACATTATCAAAAGTTAGCTACTATTATCATTGTCTCTTCCTTTTTCAAAAGGGCTGGCTATGCTAGACACAGGTGGATGCCCACAGATGCTCAGTCATCTCAGTCCTTGGCACCAAGCCAGAGTGGAAGATATTTTTTCAGATGGTTGGGACTTTTCAGGCCTTCTGAAAACACATTCTCTGCATCCAGTAGCCTCAGAGGCAGTTCTTTTTTAAACATCTTTATTGGGGTATAATTGCTTTACAGTGGTGTGTTAGATTCTGCTTTATAACAAAGTGAATCAGCTATACATATACATATGTTCCCATATGTCTTCCCTCTTGCTCAGAGGCAGTTCTTAATCTGAAAAACTTGTGGGAATGAGTGTGCATTTCTAGCCTCAGGTGGAAATTGATGTAATGATCTAGAATTGAGACAGAGTCTAATATCACACTTTGGGCTTTTTTGTCAAGAGGCTAAAGGAGGGTTCTGGTGCACGTTTAAATCGGATCTAAGTGACCACTACAACTCCAGGTACAGTCTCACCGAGCTCTCATTTTCTCATGTGTATAGTGAAAGCAGGAGTTTGGAGGTCCTTTCCCGCTCTAGAGTGCTATGCCTCCTTGTCAAGGGAGAAGGGGAATGATTGCTGTCTCAATTCTCTTCACTTGCCCTTGCACAGAGCTCACTCTACGCTTGATGAGGACCTGGAAAGATGGCTGCAGTCACCTGAGGACAGCACGGAGCTACAGGGTCTCCCCAAGTGCTCGGCAAGGTTATTGTTCTCCATCAGGGGATCATTTTTTTTTCTTTTTCAGGAAGGGGGACTAGATTTTAGTTCAGTTTTTTGAAAAAGATAGATTTTAGTTTTTTAGGAAGTACATGGACTCCTCTGAGAAGGAATGTTTGGTGATGGCGTTACATTGCTCTAGATAAGCCAGCCCCGCCTTCTGTCTCCCCCCTCTTCCTCCAGCCACCCACAGTGCTCAAGATACTGACTAGCAGACTGATATTAGTATAGAAACAGGCCTCTAAGACTGCTGTGTCTAGGCCCTGTCACCTTCAACATTTTCATCAGTCATTCGAATTAAATCAGAAAAGGCATGCTTATCAAATTTTTAGATAACACAAATCTAAGGATAAATGCTGATGTGATGGGCAGATAAACTGTGGCTTCAAAATGGTCTTGACAGGTGGAAATGTTAGATTTCTCTGAAAGATAAAAGTGAGCATTTAGATCCAAAAGTATAGAATGTGAGAGATCTGACCTAATGGAGCGTTTTTGATCAGAGGCTCCTTCTCAACTGTAATTTCATTGAAGATGGGAAGTGCATCTTATTTTTATACGCCCAGCATTTAGCATGCATTTTGAGATGTGGTAAGAATTCAAGAAATTCCCTTGAAGAAGACATGGACAGCGACTCCATGAGGCCTCAGCTTGAGGCAGTTGCAGCACTGATGCTGAACAGACAGAAATGTACAGCCCAGGTCACGGTGATGTCTTAGGCTAGCTAGAGGACTTCTAGAACTCATGTGGGGCTCCTTTGGGGTGTCACATTTTAACAGTCAACAAATAGAAGAGGGTGGCCACAGAACAGCTAGAAGTCTGGAAACCTTGTCATGTGAGAACAGCTTAAGGAGCTGGGAAGGCTCAGTCTGAGAAGAGCAAATGGAGTAGAGAATTTGATAGCTGCCCCCAAATACCTGAAATATTGTAAAGTGAAGAGAGTCAGCTTGCTCTCTTCTGCCCCAAAGGACAGAGCCACTGACCAGAAACTGCAGAGTAAGAGATTTTTATTCAGTAAAGCACAAGCTTTCTAATGGCCACAGCAATCTGATAGAGAAACAGCTGCCTCTACACTAACTTTCACAGCAGCTCCTCCCACCCGAGCGTAGGCTGCGTGACTCTCTGGTCCAGGGCATTTGGACGGAGGTAATAGATAACCTCCTCCAACTTTAGAGCCTGTGATTCTATTAGTGATGAGAGGTTAGGAGGGAAAAAAATCCTTTTCACCCTAGCTGGCTTTATTTTCTCTCTCACTTTGCGTATTTTATTTTGAATATCCACCAGATGAAAACAGAAGAAAAATCCCTAAACCATGTCCGTTTGATTCATCCATCATCCGTTGAGCACTGTCAGTGAGCCGAGCACTGTGCTGGGGGCTAGAGATGCAGAGGGATAGGCTGTCTCTGCCCTTAGGGAGCTTATAGTTGAGTGGGGAGTTGGTTTCTGCTTACTGGTTTGACAAAGGTGGTCTTCAATTGTTAGATACTGCAGTTAGATATTGAGAGTTTTAGGAAATGAAGATAAGGTAATAAAAATACATGTGGGTGTAAAAAGGACACCAATTACAACATAAGTGAAATGCTTTTTTCCTTTGGGACAATACAGCCTAGTGGTTGAGAGCAGCGTCTGAGTCAGACTTCCTGGGTTCATCCCAGCTCTAGGACTTACTGGGCATTAATTTAACTTCTTTGTGCCTCAGTTTTCTCATCACTTAACTACCTTATATAGTTGTGATGAGAATTAAATGAGTTAATATACATTGCAGCACTTGAACTGTTCCACAGGGAACGCACAGTTAGCTCTAGTTATTATTATATTTCCTTGGGAGCGCAGTCCTGTTCCCCTGGCCATTGTGCATGTGGTTTAATGACCAAAATCATTGTCATTGAAGGGAGACAAATACCAAAGATCAAGAAGTTGGTGAAAAAAAGAGAAAAGGGGAAGAAAGCATCACGCCAGAGAGAAGGAAATCAGAAAGCTTTTTAGGGACTTCTGAAGAAGGTATGAATTGGATGTTCATTTACAATGTAGCCTGGAGTCCTTGGGCTTCCATGAGCATCAAAGTTATTTAGAAATGTTTCCCAGACGCTATACATAATCCTCCTACACTTTTCCCCTGTAGTTCAGCCCAGGTTTTCTGTTAAATGCCAATTATGTCTTTATCACAAAACAGTAACAACAGCCAATTCTATTTCTAAAGCAAGCCTTCAGCCAGGCTCATATTGTCTGGAAAGACGTTTTCCTTCTAATGTGTCTTCAAAAGATAAGAAATCATAAATTGTGGAATTTAAGTGGAGTCTACAAGTAATGTGAAAAGTACAAAACTTAATTTCAAAACTGTTTCGATAGAGTTTTAAGGCGCCATTCACAAATGATGCCCTCCTATATTTAAGTTCCTCCTCCTCGGGAAGTTAGCCTCATTAACTCTTTCAGATCATCTGGAATCCCTTTTATCCCTTCCCCAGTCCATTCTCATTCTTCTCCTTTTTCTGCCCTGCTTTGTGCCCCAGGATGCTGACCCTTGCGAACTGAATCTGCTGGGCTTCCTGGCCAGCTGGCTTCCTGTTGGCCAATGGGAGACCCCAGCAGAAGATCAGATAATTGGGATATTACTTGCCTTGCTGCCTACCTCAGTACCTCATCTCTGTGTGGAAGTGATGTCCCTCAACAAGCACAGCTTCTATAGTGCAGCCCATCCTTCCCAGTTCTAGCTCTCACCGGGTTCCAGTAACTGTTCTGCCCCGCCTCTCCCCCCGCAACCCCAGTCTCTTCAGGCTTAGGGGTGGTAATGGCTTCCCACTGCTGCTAGTTGCTGGATGCTTTGCCATACCTTGTTTGCTCCCTTAATTCTGACAACACCTCTGTAAGTAGTCACTTCATTAAAGGGCCTGGGGGTGCATTCTGTTTCCTCCAGAACCCTGACTGGCACAAGGCCCAGTGTGTGTGAGCGTTCAGCTAGTATTGAATTCACCGAGAACATAATGCAGGGACTTTGTGAAATTAGCATCATTTGTGTCCATTGCTATGACAGGGAGCTGCAGGATGTTAGGAGTGGAAGCCCAGTATCTGTGTTTTTAGAAAGATTCTATCTCTGTAGAAGAAAACAATTGATGGAGAGAAAACAGTCCACCCTAAACTAGAGAGAGTACTAATGTGACTTCTGAATGCTCTCACCCTTTGACCCAGAAAGTAATCAAGTTGTTTTTTCTTCCTCCTATCAAGAGGATCTAAAACCCTGTTTTTGGAAGCGACTGGGTTGGTCCGAACCATCCAGGTAATGAGATGTCAGATGTTTGTAAGTCAAAGTCCACTGTTTATAGACAACATGAACAGACTTTAAACATGTACCAGTATCTAAATAAACATTAATGACAAAGACTTGAATTCAGAGTTACTCAGTTTTAAAAATGCTAATGTTTATAGTTAATTAAAATACAAGGGGAAATTAATGCCAACTTTGATTACATAATTGGTAGACAGCACAAGAAGTGTGTTTTTTTTTTTTTTTGGCTGTCTTGGGTCTTTGTTGCTGCACGTGGGCTTTCTCTAGTTGCAGCGAGCGGGGCCTACTCTTCATTGCGGTGAGGGGGCTTCTCATTGTGGTGGCTTCTCTTGCGGAGCATGGGCTCTAGGCACGTGGGCTTCAGTAGTTGCAGCACGCGGGCTCAGTAGTTACAGCACACAGGCCCTAGAGTGCGTGGGCTTCAGTAGTTGTGGCACGTGTGCTCAGTAGTTGTGGCACTCAGGCTCAGTGGTTGTGGCGCATGGACTTAATTGCTCCGCGGCATGTGGGGTCTTCCCAGACCAGGGATCGGACCCGTGTTCCCCGCATTGGCAGGCAGATTCTTAACCACTGCGCCACCAGGGAGGTCCCACAAGAACGGTTTTAGATGGAGGGAGTACAGAAGATGCTGCTCTCGAAATGCTTTACATTTCCACGATACACTAACTTATCATAATCTCACTTGATTATAAAGATCAAAGTTTCTTTCCTTTGAACTCAGTTGAATAAAAAGAGGCTGTTGTTTGTGTCTTTAAGAAACACCACACCAACTCAAAACTCCCTTTTTTGTTCAGGATAATCGTGCTGGATCAGAGTAACTTGTCAGACTGACTGGAAGTGGACCATAGATGGACTCCTGGCCTGCGTTTGGGTATCTGCTCATGAGCTCCCTCCTTCCCTCGTCTGCTTCAGTCACCATTAGGGCAGTGGTTCCATTGCTCACACTTTGTTTAGCCGCCACAATAGACAGAACGACTTGTTTGTTTGCAGCACATTTAACCATTTGTTTTCAGTCAGATTTCTGAAAAGTAAACGGTAGTTTTGATTGTAAAGCTTTCTCATTGTGTCCAGAATGGTGTTTGGTTTTTTAATATAAATTTTCAAACACTTCAACTCCTGTTATGTAATAAAATGTTTCCTTTTAATATCAGTTAGGTTTCAGCTGTAAGATATATTTCTGTGTTTTAGCTGTTGGGAGAGGACCTGCCACCCAAAGAAGTTTTGAATTCTGTTACAAAGTTTTGACAAGTAAATAACTACTGCTACCACCCATCGTACAAACTGGCACCAGTCATCCATGTTTTATTACAGAAATATTGCCCTCCTCTTCACCGGGATTGCCATATCCCGTTCCAGCTACAATTGACTTACATGATAAAAGTGTAGGTAGGAATAAAAGCCCAAAATATTTTGAACTCTTTAAGGTGAACAAACATCATCTCTGTATATTTCAGTTTACACCTCACATCCTTAGTGTCTTAGAAGGATGAAACTATGGTAAGAAAGATCACAATATTTTCTCTAACTTAGCCTCTTTTGTGGTGCTAGCCAGCTAACATTTTATCTGTAAGTAGTAGGTCTTTTGTTTGTGAAAACCGGATAGTTCCTATTGTGGACGGTCATATTCATACAGTTCTTAGCTCCCCAAAATTTTACCCTGCACAAATAAAACAGGAAGGTACAAGTTTATTTGACCATCTTAAAGCAAGGAAACAGTGGCTTGCCATTGTAACCAGAGGAAACCCATGACAAATTACTTTACAAATAATACGAAACTTTGAGGGATACAGAGACTTAGTAACATGCAGTATTTCCTCTCAAAAAACTTTATATGGTGAGACAAAACCAACATACCTAAAAATATAAGAGCTAATAGCAGACATATCATGATAAATGGTAAGATATGAAATTACAGGATGATCTATTAGTATTCATAAAGGCTACAGACTCGCACTGCTGTGGTTTGTAATCCTTTGTCTACAGAGTAGACTCTTCTGTCTGGTCAGTGACTATGTAATATTGGCCAACGTTAAGAATAATAATGTTGATAGATATTGTTTACTGGTTATGGAGCACCTGTTATGTGCCAGGTACTTTGTATACTTGGTGCTTTTCCTGCACGTGGCGCTCTCACTGTATTTCTTTAGCATGCTGCTCTTCCTACCCTTCAGCAGCTGTTACTTCAAACTTCCCGTCAACATTTAACAGATGACTTACCTCCAACTTTACAGAGAAATTAGCCATCAGATGGGAACAAATCAGCTTCCCACCACCAGCACTACTAACAAGTAGTCACATCTGTCTCTGTGACTAGAACAGTTGTAGGTAAATCAGTCTACCCTAAACTAGAGGTGGACCTTTTCTACATGTATTCTTTCTATTGATACTTTCCTCCACGTTACACTGAAGGAGGTGTCTCTCTTCCCATCCAAGGCCAGTCTCGTCTTCTGTCTGCTCAGAGTTATCCTTCTCAGGTTATTATCTCCCTTCTTAGTATCTCCAACCCCTTCTTTATTAGCTTCTTTTCATCACTTGACGCACTTGGATTTTTCCCATTGTTAAAAAGTATTCCCTGGATTTTCCTGGCAGTCCAGCGGTTAAGACTCTGTGCTTCCATTGCTGGGGGCACTGGTTCGACCCCTGGTCAGGGAACTAGGATCCCTCATGCCATGTGGTGCGGCCAAAAAAAAAAAAAAAGTATTCCCTGGATCCCACGTCTCTTTCCAGCCACTGCCCCATCTCTTTCCTCCCACTGCAGTTAGAGTTCTTAAAAGAGTTGTCTACACCTGCTGCCTTTAGTGCCTCACCTCCACCTCACTCTTCAACCCACATATAATCTGAACTCTGCTCCTTCCATTCTCAGGCAATCCTAACGTTACCGATGACTTCCACATTCCTAAATCCCAGGAACACTCTTCTGGCCTCATCCAGTTTGCTCTCTCAGACTGTTCCCTTGGCTCCTTTATGTTACAATCTGGTTTTCCTTCTATTTCTCTGGTTATTCCATCTCAGCCTCCTTTGGGGTTCTGCCTTTACCTTTTCTTTTTAAAATTTATTTTATTAAAGTATAGCTGAGTTACAGTGTTGTGTTAATTTCTGCTGAACAGCAAAATAATTCAGTTATACATATATCCTTTTCTTTATTCTTTTTCATTATGTTTTATCACAGGATATTGAATATAATTCCCTGTGCTATACAGTAGGACCTTATTGTTTATCTATTTTATATATAGTAGTTTGTATCTGCTAATCCCAAACTCCCAATCCATCCCTTCCCCACCCCCCTCCCTCTTGGTAACAACAAGTCTGTTATCAATACCTGTGAATCTGTTTCTGTTTTGTAGATGAGTTCATTTGTGTCATATTCTAGATTCCACATATTAGTGATATCATATGGTATTTGTCTTTCTCTGTCTGACTTACTTCACTTAGTATGATAATGTCTAGGTCCGTCCATGTTGCTGCAAATGGCATTTTCTTTCTTTCTTTCACTTTTATGGCTGAGTAGTATTCCACTGTATATATGTACCACATCTTCTTAATCCATTCATCTGTTGAGACATTTAGGTTGTTTCCATGTTTTGGCTATTCTGAATAGTGCTGCTTTGAACATAAGGGTGCATGTATCTTTTAAATTATAGTTTTGTCTGGATATATGCCCAGGGGTGGGATTTCTGGATCATATGACAACTCTATTTTTAGTTTTTTAAGGAACTTCCGTACTGTTCTCCATACTGGCTGCACCAATTGACATTCCCACCAACAGTGTACGAGGGTTCCCTTTTCTCCACACCCTCTCCAATATTTGCTATTTGTAGACTTTTTAATGATGACCATTTTGACCAATGTGAGGTGCTACCTCATTGTAGTTTTGATTTGCATTTCTCTAATAATTAGCAATGTTGAGCATCTTTTCACATGCCTGTTGGCACTCTGTATGTCTTCTCTGGAGAAATGTCTGTTTAGGTCTTCTGCCCATTTTTCAAGTAGGTTGTTTGTTTTTTTGTTATTGAGTTGTATGAGCTGTTTGTATATTTTGGAAATTAAGCCCTTGTTGGTCACATCATTTACAAATATTTTCTCCCAGTCTTTAAGTTGGCTTTTCATTTTGTTTATGGTTTCCTTTGCTGTACAAAAGCTTGTAAGTTTGATTAGGTCCCATTTGCTTATTTTTTCTTTTATTTCTGTTGCCTTGGGAGACTGACCTAAGAAAACATTGGTACGATTTTATTTTTGTCAGAGAATGTTTTGCCTGTGTTCTCTTTTAGGACTTTTATGGTGTCATGTCTTATATTTAAGTCTGTAGGCCCATTTTGAGTTTATTTTTGTATATGGTGTGAAGGAGTGTCCTAACTTCATTGATTTACATGCGGCTGTCCAACTTTCCCACCACCACTTGCTGAAGAGACTGTCTTTTCTCCCATTGTATATTCTTGCCTCCTTTGTCGAAGATTAATTGGCCATAGGTGTGTGGGTTTGTTTTGGGGCTCTCTGTTCTGTTCCATTGATCCATATGTCTGTTTTTGTGCCAGTACCAGTCTGCTTTGATTACTGTAGCTTTGTAGTACTGTCTGATGTCTGGGAGGGTTATGCCTCCTGCTTTGTTCTTTTTCCTCAGGATTGCTTTGGCAATTATGGGTCTTTTATGGTTCCATATGAATTTTAGGATTATTTGTTCTAGTTCTGTGAAACATGTCATGGGTAATTTGATAGGGATCACATTAAACCTGTAGATTGCTTTGGGTGGTATGGCCATTTTAACAATATTAATTCTTCCAATCCAGGAGCATGGGATACCTTTCCATTTCTTTGAATCATCTTTAGTTTCCTTTATTAATGTTTTATAGTTCTCAGCATATATGTCTTTCACCTCCTTGGTCAGGTTTATTCCTAAGGTTTTTTTCTTTTTTTTGATGTGATTTTAAAAGGGATTGTTTTTTTACATTCCTTTCACCTCTACCTTTCCTTACTTCAAGCTTTCCTCCTAAGAGACTTTGCTCACACCCGTTGCTTCACTTAGCTTCTATATGCTGACAACTTCCAGATTTGTATTGCAAGTTTACGACCAGACCTCGTCTCTGAGCCCATATAGCTACCCATGTATTCAGTGTCTCCACTTGGGTTTCTTTCAGGTGTCTTACTGGTAATACCCAGAACTGAACCCATGGTCTTAATCACAAACCTTCTTCATCTTCAGAATTCTCCTTCCAACTAATGGTATTACTGTTCACTCAGCCACTCAAACCAGAAACCCAGGAGTCATTCTTGACTCCTCCCATTCCTTCACTCCTTACATCAAAATATCAATCATTAGCACATTTTTGACCCGAGGCATATTATGGCCACAAGCATTAGTTTCTGCAAAAATCCCCTGGTCAGTAATGTGTTAAGACTTACTTGTTTCAATTCTGGAGAGGATGTGGAGAAAAGGGATCCCTCCTACACTGTTGGTGAGAATGTAAGTTGGTAAAGCTACTATGGAAAACAGTATGGAGGTTCCTCAGAAAACTAAAAATAGAATTACCATATGATCCAGCAGTCTCACCCCTGGGAATATACCTGGACAGAACTCTAATTCAAAAAGATACATGCACCCCAGTGTTCACAGCAGCACTATTCACAATAGCCAAAACATGGAAACAACCTAAATGTCCATCGACAGATGAATGGATAAAGAAGATGTGGTACATATACACAATGGAATATTACTCATCCATAAAACAGAAAAAAATGCCATTTGCCACCACATGGATGCAGCCAGAGATTATACTAAGTGAAGTAAGTCAGAAAGAGAAAGACAGGGACTTCCCTGGTGGTGCAGCAGTTAAGAATCCGCCTGCCAATGCTGGGGACATGGGTTCGATACCTGGTCTCGGAAGATTCCCACATGCCACGGAGCAGCTAAGCCCGTGCGCTACAACTACTGAGCCCATGCACCACAACTACTGAAGACCGCGTGCTCTAGGTCCCATGTGCCACAACTCCTGAGCCCGCATTCTGCACCTACTGAAGCCTGGCGCCTAGAGCCTGTGCTCCACAACGAGAAGGCACCACAATGAGAAGCCTGCTCACCGCGCCGAAGAGTAGCCCCCACTCGCCACGAAGAGAAAGCCCGTGTGTAGCATTAAAGACCCAGTGCAGCCAAAAAAAAAAAAAAGACAAATACCGTATGATATCACTTATATGTGGAATCTAAAATATGACACAAATGAACCTATCTACAAAACAGAAACAGACTCATAGACGTAGAGAACAGACTTGTGGTTGCCAAGAGAGAGGGATGGACAGGGAGTTTTGGGTTGGTAGATGTGAACTATATATATGTGTGTGTGGGGGTGTGTGTATGTATATATATATGCAAACTATATGTATATATATGTGTATATATATATGTCTGTGTGCGTATAACTGAGTCACTTTGCTGTACAGCAGAGATTGCCACAACATTGTAAATCAACTGTACTTCAATAAAAAAAAATTGGAAAAGAAAAAAGACTTCTTTGTTTCAACCTCCAAAACACATGTCCCTTATAACCCACTTCTTTGTGTCTCTGCTGCTGCTACCCTCCTCTGACCACTAGTAACTCTCCGGCCACTGCAACAGCCTCCTCAAGTGGCCTATTGCATCCAGTCCCACATTCAACAAATGTTTTTTGAATGACTTCTCTGTGCCAGGCACCACTCTAGGTGCTGGAGAAATAGTGAACAAAGCAGAAATCCTCCTCTCCTTGAGTCTACAGCCATTAAATGAATAAATAGATAGTTTTAGTAGTAATAAGTGCTATAAAGAAGATAAATAAGTTAGTGATAACAATTCCACAGGGGGACACTTAACATTAGAAAAGATATTCAAGGGAAGGCTGCTCTGAAGAAGTGACCTTTGAGCTTCTACTGGAATGAAAAGAAGTTGCCAGTTTTTGTGACTCTGGTGGATGAGCATTCCAGCAAGGAGAAAAGCAACTGCAAAGACCCCACAGGAAGCGCCACACTGGAGCAGCAAAAGGTCAGTGTGGTTGAGCAAAGTAAGTTGTGGGGAGGGTGATAGAAGGCTGGAGGTCGAGCAGGGGGGTTATAGACCCTGCTAAAAAGTGATTTCCAGGGTTATAACATTATTAGATTCAAATGTCCAGTTCAACAAAAAAATCACAAAGCATACAAAAAAACAAAAAGATGACCCATTCAAAGGAAAGAAATAAATCAACAGAAATTGTCACTGAAAAATACCTGATGGCAGATATACTAGACAAAGACTTTAAAACAACTTTTGAAGATGCTCAGAGAACTAAAGGAAGATGTAGAGAAAGTCATGAAAATCATGTGTAAAAAAAAGTGATATATCAGTAAAGAGATAGAAAACTTAAAAAGAAACCAAAAAGAAATTCTGGAGCTGAAAAGTACAATATCTGAAATGAAAAATTCACTAAAGGGAGTCAAAGGCAGATTTGAGCAGGCAGAAGAAGGAATCTGGAAACTTGAAGCTAGGGCAATGAAATTATCAAGTCTGAGGAACAGAATGAAAAAAGATTGAAGAAAAGTGAACAGAGCCTAAGGGACCTATAGGACACCACCAAGCAGACCAACATATGCATAGTGGGAGTCCTAGAAGGAGAAGAGAGAGAAAAAGGGGGAGAGAGAATATTTGAAGAAATAATGGCTGAAAACTCCCCAAATTTGATTAAATACATGAATATAAACATCCAAGAATCTCAACCAACTCCAAATAAGATGAGCTCAAAGAGCCCCACACTGAGACTCATTTAATCAAACTTTAAAGAGACAAATGCAAAGAGAAAATCTTTTTTTAAAAATTTTATTTATTTTTTTATACAGCAGGTTCTTATTAGTCATCCATTTTATACACATCAGTGTATACATGTCAATCCCAATCTCCCAATTCATCACACCACCACCACCACCACCCCGCTGCTTTCCCCCTTTGGTGTCCATACGTTTGTTCTCAAAGAGAAAATCTTGAAAGCAGTAAGAGAGAGACAAATAGTCATATAAAGGAATCCTCAATAAGATTATCAGAAGATAATTTCTCATCAGAAAATTTTAAGGTCAGAAGACAGTGGGCGGTATATGCAAATTGCTAGAAGAGTAAAACTGTCAACCAGGAATTCTATATATGACAAAACTGTCCTTCAAAAGTGAGGGAGAAATTAATATATTCCCAGATAAACAAAAGCTGAGAATTTATAAGCACCAGACCTGCCCTGTAAGAAATGATTAAGGGAGTCCTGCAAGGTGAAACGAAATGATACTAGACAGTAACTCAAAGACACATGGAGGAATAAAGATCTCAATAAAGGTAAATGCATGGGTAATTATAAAAGCTAGTATTATTGTAACAATGGTTTGTAAATGCACTTTTTGTTTTCTACATAAGTTAAGAGACTAATACGTTTAAGGGAAAAAAGAGCAGTTATTAGTGTAAATGCTAGTATTACTGTAACTATGGTTTGTTAACTCCATATCTTGCTTTCTACATAATTTGAGGGACTAATGCATTTAAAAGAGTTATTAGTTTATTTTTTTGGCTTTTAAACTAAACAGTTTAAATTTTTTTAATTTTTTAAAATTATTAGTTTATAATTTTGTGTCATCAACAACTGAAAGGAGTGGGGATGGAGATGTAAAGGAGCAGAGTTTTAGTATGTCATTGAAGTTAAACTGGTATAAATTCAACTTAGAGTGTTACAACTTTAGGATGCTAAATGTAATCCCCATGATTACCACAAAGGAAATAGTTATAGAAAATACACAAAAGGAAAAGAGAAAGGAATTTAAACATTTCACTATAGAAAATCAACTAAACACAAAAGACAATAATGCAGGAAATTTGGGACAAAAAGCTATAAGGTGTACAGAAAACGAATAGCATAATGACAGAAATAAGACCCTCCTTATCAGGAATTATTTCAAATGTAATTGAATCAAGCTCTCCAATCAAAAGACAGAGATTGACAGAATGGATAAAAGCACATGATCACTACCAAATGTAAAACCGATAGCTAGTCGGAAGCAGCCGCGTAGCACAGGGAGATCAGCTGGGTGCTTAGTGACCACCTAGAGGGGTGGGATAAGGGAGGGTGGGAGGGAGATGCAAGAGGGAGGAGATATGGGGATGTATGTATATGTGTGGCTGATTCACTTTGTTATAAAGCAGAAACTAACACACCACTGTAAAGCAATTATACTCCAATAAAGATGTTAAAAAAAAATACATGATCCAACTCTATGTTGTCTACAGGAGACTCACTTGAGATCCAAAGACACAAACAGGTTGAAAGTGAAAGGATGGTAAACGGTATTCCATGCAAATAGTAACCAAAAGAGAGCAGGCGTGGCTATACTATCAATTGACTATATCAAAGTTTACAGGGGACAAAGAAGGACATTATATATTAATAAAAGGTTCAATGCAGAAAGAAGACATAATAATGATAAATATTTATGTGCCTAATGATAGACTGTCAAAATATATAAAGCAAAAACTGATAGAACTTCAGGGAGAAATAGACAATTCTATAATAATAATTGGAGACTTCAAAAACCCACTCACGGTAACGGATAGAACCACCAGATGGAAGATTAGTAAGGAAACAGAGGACTTAAACAACACAACGAGCCAAGTAGATTTACAGACATATACAAAACACTCTACCCAACAACAATAACAGAATACACATTCTTCTTAAGTACCCGTGGGACATTTTCCAGGATAGATCATATGTTAGGCCACAAATTAAATCTCAATAACATTTAAAAGATAGATATACGAAGTCTCTTCTTTGACCACATCGGGATGAAGTTAGAAATCAATAACAAAAAGGAAACTGGGGGCTTCCCTGGTGGCGCAGTGGTTGAGAGTCCGCCTGCCGATGCAGGGGACGCGGGTTCGTGCCCCGGTCCGGGAGGATCCCGCATGCCGCGGAGCGGCTGGGCCCGTGAGCCATGGCCGCTGAGCCTGCGCTTCCAGAGTCTGTGCTCCGCGACGGGAGAGGCCACAGCGGTGAGAGGCCCGCATACTGCAAAACAAAGAACAAACAAACAAACAAGAGAAACTGGAAAATTCAAAAAATCGTGGAAATTAACACACTTTTAAACAACCAACGGATCAAAGAAGAAATCACAAGAAATTAGAAAATGCTATGAGATGAATTAAAACAAAAACACAACATACCAACACGCGGCACAGCAAAAACTGTACTAAGTGGGAAAATTATAGCTATAAATATTTATTATTAAAAAATAAGGATCTCAAGTTAACTATGTAACTTTATAACTTAAGGAACTAGGAAAAGAAAAACAAACTAAACCCAAAGCTAGCAGAATAAAGGAAATAAAGATTAGAACAAAGATACATGAAATAGAGAATAGAAAACAATACAGAACACCAGTGAAACCAAAAGTTGGTTCTTCAAAAAGATCAACAAAATTGACAAACCTTTAGCTAGATGGACTAAGAAAAAGAAGTCTCAAATTGCTAAAATCAGAAATTAAAGTGAGAATATTACTACTGATTCTACAGAAATAAAAAGGATTATAAGAGAATACTATGAACAATTATATGCAACAAAGAAAATTTTGTACAACCTAGATGAATGGACAAATTCTTAGAAACAGAAAACCTACCAAGACTAGATCACAAAGAAATAGAAAATCTGAGTAGACCTACAGTTAGTAAGGAGATTGAATCAGTATTGAAAAATCTTTCAACAAAGAAAAATCCTGGGGACTTCCCTGGTGATCCAGTGGTAAAGAATTCACCTTCCAATGCGGAGGATGCCGGTTCAATCCCTGGTAGGGGAACTAAGATCCAACATGCCACGGAGAAACTAAGCCCGTGCGCTACAACTACTGAGCTTGCGCACCTCAATGAGAGAACCTGCGTGCCACAAACTACAGAGCCCATGAGCCCCGGAGCCTGTGTGCAATGACTAGAGAGAGAAAACCTGCACACCACAACTAGAGAGAAGCCCATGCGTCACAACGAAAGATTCCGCATGCCTCAACGAAGATCCCCCATGCTGCAACTAAGACCCGACACAGCCAAAAAAAATTAAGAAAATAAATTTAAAAAAAAAAGTAAATGTTAAAAAAAAAAAAAAGTCCTGGGCCTGATGGCTTCACTGGTGAATTCTACCAAAAAAATTTTTTTTGTATTTTATTATTTTTTTTGTGGCCATGTCGTGCAGCATGCGGGATCTTAGTTCCTCAATGAGGGATTGAACCCATGACCCCTGCATTGGGAGTGTGAAATCTTAACCACTGGACTGCCTACCAAAAATTTAAAGAAGAGGGACTTCCCTGGTGGTCCAGTGGCTAAGACTCCACACTCCCGTTGCAGAGGGCCTGGGTTTGGTCCCTGGTTGCAGAACTAGATCCTGCATGCTGCTACTAAAGGAGCCCACATGCTGCAACGAAGATCCTGCATGCTGCACCTAAGACCCGGCACAGCCAAATAAATAAATATATATTAAAAAAAATTAAAGAAGAACTAATACCAAATCCTCAAACTTTTCTAAAAAACTAAAGAGTAGGGAGCATTTCCTAACTCATTCTGAGGCCAGTTTTACCCTAATACCAAAGCCAGACAAAGACACTACAAGAAAAAAATACAAACCAATATCCTTTATGAACATTGGTGGAAAAATCCTCAACAAAATACTAGCAGACAGGATTCAGCAGCATATTGAAAAGATTATACACCATGACCAACTGGGATTTATTCCTGGAATGCAAGGATGTTTCAATATATAAAAATCAATCAATGTAATATGCTGTATCAATATAGTGAAAGAAAAAAACCACATGACCATCTCAATTGATGCAGAAAAAGCATTTGAGAAAATTCAACAGCCTTCATGATAAAAACATTCAACAAACTAGGAATAGAAGGAAATTACCTCAATATAATAGCTATATTTGAAAGCCCATGGCAAACATCATACTCCATGGTATGGAAAGACTGAAAGCTTTTCCTCAAAGATTAGGAAGAAAAGAAGGATTCTTGCTTTCACCACTTCTATTCAACATAATTCTTGAAGTTCTAGCCAGAGCAACCGGGCAAGAAAAAGAAAAGGCATACAAATTAGAAAGGAAGAAGTAAAATTATCTCTGCAGATGGTATGAGCTTGTATGTGGAAAACCCTAAAGAGTCCACACACAAAAAAATTAGAACTAATCAATGAATTCAGCTAAGTAGCAGGATACAAAGGCAACATACCAAAATATGTTGCATTTCCATATGTGAACAATGAACCATCTGAAAGGGAAATTATAAAAACAATTCCATTTATAATAGCATCAAAGAGAATAAAATACTTAGGAATTAACCAAGAAGGTGAAACACTTGCACTGTGAAAACTATGTACTACAAAACATTGCTGCTCTTCCCTGAGTCTGGGGTACAGGTGGGAATCAGGGAGCAGAAGTGAGAGAAGGACCTGGGACTCGGGAGCGAGAGAAGGCTAAATAGGCCCTGTGTCAGTAACTCATAGTTTCTCAATCTATTGAGATTCCTGATACATAATAACGTGGGTTTTCCGGGAATTCCCTGGTGGTCCAGTGATTAGGACTTGGTTCATTCACTGCCGGTGCCTGGGTTCAACCCCTGGTCGGGGAACTAAGATCCCGCAGGCTGCACATTGCGTCCAAAAAAAAAAGTGGATTTTTAAAAATTTTAACTTTATGTCTCTAATCAAGTCTGAATATAAAGATCCAGAAACAGTGATTCTGAACATCCCATAACTGCCATGACCCTTCAGAGTCAACTGTGAAATGCTGGATATGGTAGGGTCTGTGTCAGAGACTGAGAGAACCAGTGTGTGAAAGGCAGAGAAAGATGATAGTGTCTCTCTCTTATCCAAAATGGTCATCCAAGTTGGAAAGTCACTCTTCAAATCAAGAAACAACTGGAGTCCAGCTGATCATGATAGCTGAGAGGAGGGAATCATGAGAAAGGACACTAACATTTATTGTGGGACATGCACCTACCAGGCAATGGTTTCCAGATGAAGAAACCAAGTCTCAAGCAAGTCAAGTAACTTGTCCAAGGTACACAAGTAGCCATTTGTGATTGAAACCAATGACTGGCTCCAAATCCCTTCCACAATCCTACACTCACTCCTGGGCCAAGAATGTGTGAGAATTTATGATTTGAGCAACCTGGATTTTCACCCCAGGACCAACCAAATCACCCATGAAACCTGTAAAAAGCTGGAGTTCTATTTTTTTGACTTATATATAGTGCAGTTCCAAACCAGATTGGGACAATTTTGTACCTTGCACCTTATTAAAACTGGGGCTAACACAGTGTGATTGATTTGAGCAGCCTTGCCTTAGTAGCATATTCAGGCCGATTCCTGCTCTCTGGAGGAGTCTCTGGGAATTCCTAGAACCTGGGGAGAGTCAGGGAGGATCTACAGCCTTCGTTATACACACCAGGAAATCCTTGTTTTGCTGAGAACTTGGTCAAAGCTTTGGTGGTGTCAGCTCCAAAGACAAATCCACAGTTTCCTTGCAGTTACTACGTAAGAGTATCTGAAGAATTGTGGCTGTATGCCAGAATATTTCCTGGGAGGCTCCCTCCTTTATGACATCACCAGGCAGGTAGCTAAGGGGACTGTTGGAGATACTTGGAGAGCAACAGCCACCTTTGTGGGAGTGCAAGAACAGCAGGTTTTAAAACTGAGGGTAAATATTCAGGCTTCATTAGGACCCTGAATACAAGCCAGCCGTTAAAATATGGGCTCTACCCACAGAGGCACAATCTATCCTATGGTCAAGACAAATAAAGGTGGGTCCAAGGTAGCAGTTTCAGCACAGAAAGGGGCCGAGGTTACTAACACATCCCCTCAGCGAGGATACGAATACGATCTTGCCTCAAGCCAGCGGAGAGGCACGGCCTCCATGATCCCTTCAGCCCATCGAAGATCAGAAGCTGGGCATTCCACCATTCCCCACTTAGCATCAGAGTACCCTCGATCTATCACGCCCCACTCAGGGCCAGGCCTCTCCGGAGCACCCAGCTGTCGAACCGAGACCCGATCAAAATCTGAAGCATACCGCCATGCCGTCCAGATACAGCAGAACGTTAGTAAGTCCAGAGAGCAAGCAGCTAGAAGAGGGGGTGAGAGCAAACCAGGGCGTGATATCAATAATCGCTACTCATTAATTCCAGATGCCAAATCCTCTCGCCGGTTGAGTTTTGTCGACCAGAAGGACAACTTCACAATCTTAGAAGAAGACCCACCCTCCAAGGTCCAGTACCCACAAGGGGTCAGAGTTCCCCATAGGCCTTTGGTTTATCCAAAGGATGAAGCAGTCCAAACTGAACCCACTCGAAAGAGTTTGACTGCTGCTAATATCAGATCTCCAAGGAGACCCTCTAGCCCGGAACGCAGCGGCAGCCGCATCTGTACAGACTCTCGACCGACCCAGAGATGGATCCCCGGCCAAGAATCTGAAATGGGATGTCAAAACTCAATTTGCATGGACCCTAAGGCCTTGCATAGAAGTATGAACTTGGAATCATCCCTCAGACTCTCCTTCCTTAAAGATTTGGATGGTGGACGCAAAGTTTCTATGCTCCCAGAGCCTGAGTCTGTCCGCAAGCATTCTGTCTACACTGAAACCAAGTCCTTCCCAAAGGTCTTAATAGCAACAGAAGTGGAGCCCAACGTGAAGTCCTCAATCCGAGGAGACAGTGAGGGTGGCCACAAGGTCACCGTCTCCCCCGGGGGACAGTCAGCTTCCCGTGTGACATCTCGACCCGTGTCTGAGAGCCCCCGCAAATCTTCCACGTTTGTCACTCCAGAGCCCATCTATAAGCAGCATACCACAAGACCCTCAAAAAGTACTTATGTATCCTCAGGACCCACACTTAGGCATCCAAAGCCCTCTGTCCATGCAGAACTGGAACTGACCCCTCGGCCCTTACCCCCTCGGTCCTTACCGAGATATGGGCCAGACTCATCCTGGTGGGCCTTACTCAACCCTGAAGTTGAAATGCCCCAAAGCCGGCCAATAACACTTGATTCCGAGCCTAAGTCCCCTTCTCCCGTAGACCCTTCAATGTCCTTTTTTGAAATGGAATCAAGCCCTTTCTGTGAGGATCTCATGTTCCAGAGAGGGATGCCAAGTCCATCACCACCACCATCACCAAAGGAGTCTCCAAGCCCAGAACCGCTGAGTGAAGTGCCACAGGTCCGCAAGCACACCTCCAAACAACCCATTCAAAGGTTTAGTGCTTTCTTCTTGGGTATGTGAAGAAGCAGACTACCCAGGTGCAGCCCCAGTTTAGTGAGGTGGGATGCTGGGGTGGGCAAGAAGTTCCCCCTCTGCATTCTGGGCCTCAGAGCTGCCCTCCTTTCAGAGCCAAAGTTAGACCCCTCCTTGAGCCCATTGCTCCATTCCTTCCCCACCAGCTTCTCTGAGCTCCAAGCTAATGACATCGATGACGATGCTTGGGCCAGAGTCAGGCATTGACTCTTCCAGGCAACGCTGCTTAGCCTTTCAATGGAAGGTAGTAGAGGGTGGTTTGCAGGGTGGGAAGCTACTTCCCGAGAGTGGAGATAAAGAACTGAGCTGGTAAAGAGAATAGGGTCCTCAGGTAAATATTCTGGCAACAAAGTGGGCCATAAATGAGCTGGGACTTAGACTTCCAAGGGGGGAGAGGCATTAACAGTGGCACAAAGAGAGGGTGGGGAAAAAGGGAGAGGGAGGGTGGGAATGTGATGTTTAGTCTCAGGCTGGAGGAGCTTCTTGGAGACATCAAGGGCTGAGGGCACCTTTGTGTGGAGAAATGTGGAGCTAGAAAGGGAGATGTTAAGCAGTGAGGGGAGGGGGCGTGTATCCAACAGAGAGAGAAAAAGAGCAA
This sequence comes from Neophocaena asiaeorientalis asiaeorientalis, assembly GCF_003031525.2. Taxonomy (NCBI): domain Eukaryota; kingdom Metazoa; phylum Chordata; class Mammalia; order Artiodactyla; family Phocoenidae; genus Neophocaena; species Neophocaena asiaeorientalis. Next base: position 4,406,184 of record NW_020174560.1, on the reverse strand, counting down.
CAATCTCTGTTACTTTCAGATGTCTCTGAGGAAATGTACAATCGTGTCATCTGGTGGCTAAAAGGTCTGTGCTTTTCCCTCCTGTGGGTCCACTCTTGGGGGCTGGGAGGCAGGAGGACAGTTGGGAGGGTGGCCTCTGTATCCACAGAGCTAGATCTGTTAGGATGGCACATGCTGGGATTTTGACTTGAAGGGGCAGAGGAACTTCTCATCTTGCCTAAAATTCTACCATTAGAGTCATTCCTTTGGGACTTGGAAACTTTTTTCATTCTCAAGAGTCTCCTTTTAATGGGAAGGAGTCACTTTTGGAATGGAGAACGATTTAAGCCCATGGCCTTTCAGATTAGCTGGTCTTTACCTACCATGTGATAAAAAGCAAACATCAAAAGCCCCGTTAACACAAGTGACCTGCTTCATGGTCTCACTCAGGGCTAACTCCAAACTTATTCAGGTTGAGGGGGTATCCCCACGTGTGTCTCTGCTTCCTCAGAACCCTCTTCAAGCCCCCATCCCAGGATCTGGGAGGTACTTATTGGCTGCTGCCCTGGCAGGCTCTCCAGGGATGTCTAGGTGAGGATATCAGTGGGTCCTGCAGCCAGCCAACTTGAGAATCCCCAGGGTCTGACCCCCCCCTCCCCCCACACTCACTTTGTGCTCTTGACCTCTCTGATAGGAGGGAAGGTGGGAACCAGTCCTAATACAGAGCATCTTAGTGGCAAGGAATTCCTGCTTCAAGCGTTATGGACTGAAACATCCTCCAGCCCTATGAGCACAAGAGAGGCCAGGGCTCTAGATGAGGACGTTCCTAGAGAGGAGAGAGCCCTGGGGATGCAGTCCAGTCCCCACCAGCAGTCCTGCCCCTCAGAGGGAGCAAAGATCCATAAAGGAGAGGTTTTTAGAATAAGGACTCTGGAGTTATATTATTGGGTTTGAGCCCTGTGTCCACTGTTTTCTGACTGTGACCTTGGGTAAGTTATTTTACCTCTCCAATCATTAGTTTCCCCATCTGTTATTAGGAACAATGGCTTCCTCTTAAGGTTCCTGCAAGGACTCACCAAGCTATTACACGTAAAGCACTTAGCATGGCGCCTGGCAACAGTGAGCACACAGTAAATGCTAGCCGTTGTTATTTGGGCCACTTTGGACTAGGAAGGGATTTGGGCCAGGTTGTGCCCAAGTCCGCTGGACATCTTTAGTAAAATTCTCTTTTTCCCTTCCTGTTGGCACTCTCTGAGTTCCATTTGCTGACCCCCTGGGAATGCCTGGCTTCTACTCTCTCCGTTATGACAGATGAGGAGGTAAGAACGCCCCTGGGAAGTTACTTCCCATCTTTCCATGCTCCCCCTTATCCAAGTGCCTCTCTTACCCTTTAATGGAAGCAGATGTGAAAGGAGACAGACAGAGGTGCTCCCTATGGTTGGGCAGGTTGTTCACTGCACAAGGGCACCTGGCAGAGAAGCAGGGGCTGAAATCTAGCCTGTGTTCCTCTTGCCAAGCTGTGCACCTGTGGGGCTGCATCTCCCCAGAGGGGCATTTACATGAAGGTACCAGAGCTAGTTGCAACGCTGGAGAGAAGGAGTAGAGACCTTTTGGCAAATGATGAATCCTGCCAAGTGCTCTGTGGGAAGGCTGTCTGGGAAGCCATAGTCTGGATCCATCCCCGCTTGGCTCTCCCCTCTCCAGCCTAGGGCACTCCAGAAAGGGGACATTTTTCTGGGTTACACACTATTTGAGTCCTCAACTTGGAAAGGCACAAGGTGAACTCTGCTCTCGGCAGCCCTGTGTCCTGAATTTGGCAAAGTGTGTCCTGATTTCACCGTGCGTTGTTCCTGTAAGTACTTTCATTCTTCTTGGTCCATGTTTGATAAGATAGTCCAAGCTCTTTTGCCTCTGTTCTTTGTCTTGCCATATCTCTCCCTTACCCAAAGTCCAACATGGCCTCTAATGGACTAGCCCAGGATGGACAGTTGACTACAGGTGCAAAAGACAAATGAGATGTGCGTGTGGCAGGGGACAACAGCCAGAACAGCTGCAGGGGATGTGCCAGAAATGCGTCTGCCACCCCCTCTGCCATGGCTGCTTATCTAGCCCTGGGCCCTGGGCTCAGCTGTGGGTGGGAGCAGCTACTTTTAGAGATTATCTCCATGCAAGACAGTAAATCTTTCTCTCCCTCCTGCCTTTCTCTCTTCCTTCCTTTCTCCTTTTCTCCCTTCCTTCCATAAACAGTTTTTATTCAGATGCATAGCACTCTGCTAGGCACTACTGAGGAAACCATTGAAGCCTCACAGCACACACATTCTTTGGCCTTGAGAAACTTACCATCTGGATGGGGAGATAAGACATATGGGCAGGAAACATTTAAACAACAATATGAAATAGTCCGTGCTCAAATGTTCAAATGAATGCAACAGACTGAATAAGTGCTGTTGGAGGGTCTTAGGAGAGAGGGAGTCAGCAGGGACTTTGCGGGGAGGCGGTCGGGTTACCCACTCCTTCCCAAAGCCGGGGGTGGGGGGATATCTTAACAGCCAGCCCCTTGATGCAAACCTATACCTTTGGGAAGGGATTAGTATTTCCCCTCATTCAGGATATGATGCTTTTGACAGAGCAAGTTCCTCCCTGTTTTCCTCCAGCTTGCCCTCTTTCTTTATGCATCTTGTTTTAGTTTAGGAAGTCAAAAGCCTTGGCAGCAGGACGGCTCCTTCTCAAAATAGCTCTTATCCTGTCTCGGTAATTGCAGCTCTCCAGCCTGTTCAGCAGCAGAGCTGCTCCCCAGAAGCTGGGAAGAGAAGACTCCCAGGCAGCGGGGCCTGCTGGTCTTCTCTGGATCTCTGGAAGTGGGTGGCATGGAGGTGGGCCCGGTACTCTCCTCACAGGGTGTGCAAGAGCTAGGCCTTCCTCAGACTGATCCCTAGGCTGCATGGCCCACGGGCAGTCCCAGGATGAAGACTCTGTGGTGCTGGTGTCCAAGGCCTCCGGTTCCTCTCATCTAGGAATGGTTGACTGTGGAGTCTGGTCCAGATTCCATTCCCGGCAGGAATTCTCTGGTGGCCCAGCCATGGCGCCTTGGCTCGTGGATGGCAGCCTCTTTGTTGCTGAGCTTCACAAGCCCTTCTGGGTCCACAGCTGGGGAGGGAGCATGATTCAGCCTCCTCCCAGGCGGCCCCTCAAGACCTTTTTTTCTCAGGAGCAGGGTAGACAGATGCTTCTCATCCTTGGTTTGGGACATTAGGGACTGGAGTCTTCCCGGAGGAGGTTATGCTGGACTGAGGGAAACATTCCTGGTGGGTTTTTTTTTGGTACCAGAACTAGCAGAAGCTCAATAGGAAGGTCCTGAGGGTGCCCTCTGCGGTCAGCGGGGGCTGTCTTCTCACACAACCCTGGGGAATTCCCTGGAATAAAGCAGCTCTTGTTGGGAGGGGCTGCCCTGGTCCCAAGATCCTGTGTCCTCAAGGCACCTAACCTACTCACCCTTAGATGTGCTGTCAGGGGACAAGGTGGTTTACTCCCTGCTCTATCAATTATGCAAGGAATCAACTCTGGAAAACAGGCCAGGAACAAGAGGAGGCTGTTTCAGTGATACCTAAGGCACACTTCAGTATCTCAAGGGTGACATGTCATTTGTCCCTGGGGGATGGGACGGCCAGCCTCCTCTTGGCTCCTGAGTCACAGGGAAGTTTTGCTCAGGTAGACTAACCTGGCAAGGAAGAACACAGAGCCTAGGAGCAGCGCAGGGAGGCTCCGCATTCCTGGGGATGTTAACAGAATCCTAGGATATGGGCTGTCTGGAGGGAACCCCAGAATCATTTTCCTACCCCCCTCATTTTCTCTTGCTTTGGACAGAAGCTCATAGTTGAAAGGGAAGGGGGTTGTTGAAAGGATGGAGCAGAGCTGCTGAAAATGGGGCAGGGCACCTTGGGAGGCTTTTCATAGCAGCCTGACCCTCGCTACCCCGCTGCTTTTCCTGTCAGATGGTACCTTGTTCACTGCAGCTATCATGGGCAGTCAAGCCCAGAGCAGGATGGGAGGCTGGAGACCTCTGGCCCAGACTTGCTATTTTGGGCACAGGCTAGGTTGACCAACTTATCAGGGTTTGCCCCGGGTGCTCCTGACTTTAACATTGAAAGTCTTGCATCCTGGGAACTCCGTGAGTCCTGAGCAAACCGGGACAGTTGGTCACCCTAGGACAGACGGTGTGGTATGCCTCAGCAAGAGCCTCTGGAAGCACAGGGCAGGGGGGTAATGTCCTACCTCCACCGGGAGACCTGGGCAGATTACTCCCTCTGTCCGTACAATGAGGGCAGGAAAATGCTACGCCTTCTTCCCGAGCCTGATGGCAGAATCCCTTCATTTTTTTGTTCTGCCCAGCATGAGCGCGCATAGGGAAGAATCAGCCACATCCATTTTGGACTTTCTAGTGTATTTCCAGAAGCTACTGGGTTCCCTGCCTGGAACCTATCTCCAACATTACACATTTCTATCAGAGTAGTTTGGTGCTGTTTAAAGTGGTGGGTTTTTCAGTTAAGAAGAGAGACAGTGGGCCTGAGTAGACTAGGCAGCTTGGCTTCAGAGGGCAGGTGCATACTCAGATGAGAAGGAAAATCTGTAATGCAGAAGCCATCTGACAGCTGCTCAGCCAGAGGAAGGCTGTCCTGAGTGACAGAAATGATCATGTCCCTTCACCCTCCTCTGCTCAGCTGCCTTTGGCCCAGCTGCCACGAGGGGAGAAGCAAGAGACAGCTGCACCTTGGGGGCTGAATGCAGGCCTGGAGGAGGACAGAATGCAAGGCAGCTCCTGACGGAAGCTCAGACCCTGACGCTATAGATGGGAGGACTGGGTCAGCCAGTCATTTCCTTGGCACACCTACCACTGGCAAAGTCATCTAGCTCCAGGGCTCTCAACAGTGGCTGTGTTGGGGAATTGGGTTCAATAAGTCTGAGACCAAGACCTGTTTTCTAGAGATAGAGTGGTGTCTAGCTGACGAAGCTGACTCCACAGTTGGTGACAGCATGGTCATTCCAATGTCACTTTAGACTAAGGCTTCTCTCCCATCCCTCCACACCCATTCCACATGCACACTCTCATTCTTCGGAGGGAAGGCATTTGAAATAGTCACAGTTGACAGTTGCTAGTTTGGTGTTGATCATTGCGGTGTTAGCTGAGATAATAGCTGCCATTCATTTTAGTGATTATACCTGCGCTAAGTGTATTGCCTTAGTGAATCTTCACAGCAAGCCTACGAGGTAGACTTTTTCTCCCTATTTCACAGATGAAGACACCGAGGCCCAGGGCTTGCTCATCAGTGCCTGGAGTGCTCTAGGGAGCATCTTGCCCCAGGGGTTCATGTGTGGTGTATAAACCCTTTTTCTGTAGTCACATATTCCTGGCAGATAACTTCCTGATATTTCAGTAGCACTGTTAGATATCAAGAATTGTGAGAGGAAAGGTTGTAGTGGGGGTAACATCTGGGTCCCTGCCTTTGAACTGAGAGGCTGGGAGGTCAGCGTGAGCTGGTAAACAGTCAGAATGAAGGGCAGGTTATGGGTCAGCAAAGCCCATAGCCTCAAGGCTTGTCTGTACTCCAAAATCAGAGTGGAAACTGAGCAATGATTCCTCTTGGTCAATCCATATGGATCAGACATCTCTCGGGGGCAGAGGCCTGATCACCCAGGCAGACATCGCATGACATATTCACTGAGTTGAAGTGAGTAGAGGTTAAAATAGAAAACATACTCCCCATCCTTGAGGGGCTTGTGGTTAATTTGGAGAGAAAAGTATACAGATGGATCACTTGAAGGGAAGTGAGTATCAAAGGACAAACAAAGTCCAGGGCAACGAGTCAGCAAAGCTTCCAGCATGGAGGCACTTGGAGAGTCAACACCAGGGGGAGACAGACTTTGGCTCAGGTGGTGGTAACTCACCACCCAAAGATTGAAGGGCAGCTGTTAGAGCCAATGAATTTTTGGCCATGGAAGCTATTCGAGCAGAGGCTGGAAGGTCAAGGGAGGGGGACTTGAAGGGAGCCAGACACGCAGGGGGTAGTGGTATTAGGAGGTGTGTAAGTTCCTTCTATCCCTGAACCTCCTGTGCCCTGTCCTGCCACAGAGAGGATGTTGGAAGGGCCCTCTGGCTGGCTTCTATCACCCTGCCGGCTCTGGAACTGTCCCTTGCTGCGGCCGTTCAGCAGGTGCCAGGAAACACTGTGTTCCCTGACCTTGCCGCCCACATCTCGTGCCTGCCCCAGGATCATGGGACACTGGGGAGCAATAAGGGAAGGAGTGAGGCTTAGGGTATTTTCGTTTCTTGCCTCTGCACAGACCTTGCTGGACAGACCGGCTAAGGTTTCCTTGAAAGACACAAGCCAGTGATAGATAGACGTTTGGCTCCACCAGGGCTCTCTGACTGTATCATCACTGACTCAACACCTCTGGGGCAGGGGTACTATTAGCTCTTGCACCACTTAAGGGAAACTGCTACCGAGAGGCAAATGTGGCCTTTGCTAGTCAGGCAGATCTGAAATCCTGATTTCCGGTGGTAATTACTCTTTATTCTTGACTTTGAACCTGGGCCCTGGCTTGGCCCAAGTGCAGCATCCTTGTTTGCCATCACTGTGCCATATACCCTTCACCCATGCACGGGCAGGAAAGATCCAGTGGAGGGGGGGCCAGGAGGTTTTCTGTAAAGACCATATTAGCCTGATCTAAGTAGAGGGGGCCCAGGACAGCAGACTGGGGCCGTGGTTGCTGATATGAGTTTCCCAGAAGAATCACCCTCTGTGCAAGGTATGTGTCGACTCTCCAGACGCTTGGCTTGAATACCCGACCCCAGCAGTGCCCCGGAAATTGTACCCTAGTCAAGGACATCAATGCCTGGTGGGATGTTGCTTCCTTCCTTCCTTCCTTCCTTCCTTCCTTCCTTCCTTTTCTGCCTGCATGGCTTGCAGGATCTCAGTTCCCCAACCAGGGACTGAACCCAGGCCCCAGCAGTGAAAGCGTGGAATCCTAACTACTAGGCCACCAGGGAACTCCTGGGATGTTGAATTTCAAGAGAGAACCAGAGCTCCAAGAGCTGAGGGGCACTGAGGCAAGGTTGGCCAGACAACCTGCTGGCTGGAGGTGGCACAGAGCACACAGTGATCAGTGACTCACACAAGGGGTGCTATATCTCAGCCCTGCTTCTGACCAAGTGTCAGACTCTACCTGTCCCAATATAGAACATGAGAGCTGGAGTTGAGGGTAGAACAATCCTCTCTCTCAACGGGGGAAACAGAAGCACAGGGAGGGGAAGGGACTTTCAGGCAGTGAGATAATTGCCAGAGCTGGCATGGGGACTTACTCCCGGGCCAAGTTCTCACGGAGATCCCTGAATTGCTACAGGGCTAGCATGTGGGGCTGTATTCGTGGTTGCTGATATGAGTTTCCCAGAAGAATCACCCTCTGTGCAAGGTATGTGTCGACTCTCCAGACGCTTGGCTTGAATACCCGACCCCAGCAGTGCCCCGGAAATTGTACCCTAGTCAAGGACATCAATGCCTGGTGGGATGTTGAATTTCTTTCTTCCTTCCTTCCTTCCTTCCTTCCTTCCTTCCTTCCTTCCTTCCTTTTCTGCCTGCATGGCTTGCAGGATCTCAGTTCCCCAACCAGGGACTGAACCCAGGCCCCAGCAGTGAAAGCGTGGAATCCTAACTACTAGGCCACCAGGGAACTCCTGGGATGTTGAATTTCAAGAGAGAACCAGAGCTCCAAGAGCTGAGGGGCACTGAGGCAAGGTTGGCCAGACAACCTGCTGGCTGGAGGTGGCACAGAGCACACAGTGATCAGTGACTCACACAAGGGGTGCTATATCTCAGCCCTGCTTCTGACCAAGTGTCAGACTCTACCTGTCCCAATATAGAACATGAGAGCTGGAGTTGAGGGTAGAACAATCCTCTCTCTCAACGGGGGAAACAGAAGCACAGGGAGGGGAAGGGACTTTCAGGCAGTGAGATAATTGCCAGAGCTGGCATGGGGACTTACTCCCGGGCCAAGTTCTCACGGAGATCCCTGAATTGCTACAGGGCTAGCATGTGGGGCTGTATAGGTAGAGTGACCCAGAGTCTACCTTAGGCTTTTATTTTGCCCAGCCCATGCTTCATGTTGGGCCTGTGGCCATCAAGACCATGAGTTCCATGGTCCCTTCCTCTTTTGGGGCCTCACTTCCTTCAAAGCAAGCTGGCACCAACATGCCTTAGGAAACACAGGGCTCTCTGGGTTCTGGGCAGCAGGTGCCAGAGAAGAGCTGGGATTCCAGCTGCAGCTGACGATGAGCTGCTAGCTGAGATGTGTTTGTGTCTACACTTGAGCAGCAGCCAGAACTGGGGGAAGGAGGGACATTATGATTGTGGAAAATAAGCCTTTGTGATAGGGCCTGTCTTCCTTGACATAGGCTTTCTCCCTTGGGCCCAGCACTCACAGTCCAGGCCTTGCAGACTGAAGCATCCAAGAGGTACTCTTTTTTTTTTTTTTAATTTATTTATTTGTTATTTATTTTGGCTGCACTGGGTCTTAGTTGTGGCACGCAGGATCTTGGTTGCGGCATGCGGATTTCTTAGTTGCAGCATGTGGGCTTCTTAGTTGCGGCATGCAAACTCTTAGTTGCAGCATGCATGCGGGATCTAGTTCCCCAACCAGGGATCGAACCCGGGCTCCCTGCACTTCTTTAAGCAATGACACCCCTTCTATCCTCCAGCCCACCATTGCCAAATATTCAATAGCAGCCCCACGTTTTCTGAACCTGATCTCACCTGTGGTACCCAGGCCCCCTCCCTCTCTCTGCTGAGTTTTGACAGATCCCAACCAAGACCACTGGGTCACGGATCACACTGAAATAGTGTAGGCAGGCCTCTAGCACTTCTACCAATAGAGGGAGGGGGCCATGCCTGTGGCCTCAGTTTTGTCTAAAGGGTATTCAAGCCAGTCAGTCTGCCCTAGAGGACTCTTGGAAGTCAGGGAGGGGCATGCTGCTGGAAACTTCCACAGAAGACTGACCAGCTCAGACCTGTATTAGCTCAGGAAATCCCCACCAACTCCCCACCCCCTAAGCATCTATGTTCTCCTAGCTGCTGCTGACCCTTCTGAGCCTCTAATGCCTCTAAAGCTGCTGGGGATTCTGTTCTCACAGCATCTCACCTGCTTGCCCAGCATGGCCTCTCCTGAGGCCCTCACCACCTTCCACAGCCACAGGCAAGGCTTCACTTCCCCGGAAAGGCCACTCAGCCTCTCCCTTCCATTCTTCCAACAGATGATCCCGGGATAACTTATGCAGCAAATCCTTTTTAATCTTTAATGTAGGGTCTTGCACGAAGGGAACCTCCTGTCTCTTCCTCACAGCTTGGCTGGAGGTGGAGATTGTCTGACATTCCACCTTAGGAGGTGTACAGACGGTATGGACAATCAGTAACTTGGACATCAGCTGGGTTCAATTCCCACAAACCTTGTGGACTCTCCGGGGTAACTGATCGTTTCTCCCCAACCTGTGAGGCAAACCCCCCTCTCCTTCCAAAGGCTTCTTCTCCTGGGGATACCAGGTGGGCCCTTCCTTTTTCTTTGGGGACTGGCTCAACCCCCACGGTGCTGCGCTGCCTGGGCAGGCCGCTCTTTAGGGGCTGAGTGAGGAAGAGCCAAGTGACCAGAGAAGCCCTGTCCCGAACGCCTCTCTGCACCCTGTCTCCGGGGGTCGAGAGCTGCAAAGCCCCACGGCGGGCCGGCCACCCCTTGCCCAGCCACCCCTGGCCCAGCCTGCCCCT
>NW_020174560.1:4378609-4396292 GCF_003031525.2 Neophocaena asiaeorientalis asiaeorientalis | reverse complement strand
CAGACACGGAGTGGGCCCCGGCCACCGGGGTGCTGCCCCGTTCTCAGACGGAGGGGTGGGTCCGTGCTGGGTGGGGAGGGGCGCCGGCCGAGACGCGCTGGTGGGCTGGGGTGAGTGAGTCAGGCAGGGGCGGAGGTGAGGGTTCCCACCCTTGCCTGGGTCAGCTGTTGCCTGGGTGACTCTTCCTCGCCCACCTACCCTAGGCTCAGGGACCAGCACCAACTTCCTTGGAAAACACACACAGGAGGCCCGCAAACACTGCCTGCCTCGCCAAGAGGGATGGTGAGACGCTTGGGCCCTCCCTTCCCACAGCACCATCTGCCCAGGGACCTCAGAGAGAGGGAGGCCCAGCCACCATCCTACCCCGTGGGATCAGCTATATCCCTCTGCCTCTGAGACAGGAACCATGGGGAATCTTCCTCCTGCTGCATCCTCCCCCCTCCCCCCAAACGAGGTCCCTCTGCAGTGATGGAGGGTGGAAGGAACTCATTCCTGCCACCTGCCTGTGGTGGGAGGAGAAACAGTAACCCCAGCCAACCACCCTGAAGACCCCCCAGGTTGGAAGTTTTGATGTTTGGCCGTGAGGGTGCAAGCTGTTTTCCTGCCATCATTGCCAAAGCCTGCCACAAGCACATTATGCTCCAGGCCCTATGCCAGCTTCTCCTCCCAGTCTGGGAGCCCCCTAGCCTTTGCCCTCCGCATTGGGAAGCACAGGCTGTTTACAGCAGGAGGAGATCCGTGGCCAGCCTGTGGGGCAGGATGTTGGCTGTGGGCAGCCTCCAGAAAGGAACTCCCCGGGCCCTGTGGAATCAGAAGCTTCCAGGTCTAGAAAGGCCAGCCTTTTGGGCTCTTCTCTCTCAAGCTGTGTCCAGGCCAAGGCCCAAGTCTTGGCCAGGAAGTCTTGGTGACACTGTGACCTTCCCCAAAGGGGGGTTTCCTGGGAGAGGCCAAGTGGTGCCTGCCTTTATCCCTGCCCCCATCCTTCTCCTCACATGGGGACGGACAGACTGATTGTACCAGGGATGGAAGCCTGGGGGAGCACTGATTGTTCTTAGTGCCAAGTGTCCCTAGTGCAGGGGCCGAGAGGGGCTTTTTCTGCCACACACTAAGTTCAGTTCAGCTGAGGTCTTGGTGCTTCAACTTGGCTGAGGCCACCCTGTTCCTCTGCATTTAAAGGCACCCTGTCACCACCAGAGTCCTCAGCCTCAGGCCCCTGCCTCAAGCCAGCCCAGTCCTTAAGCTGACTGGGTTCATGTCAAGCCAGACTTCTCTATGAGGGTCACTTTGTGAAAGGAGATCAGGCACCCAGCTGCTTCAGAGGTCAGTGGGGAGAGCTCCCCAGCCCAGGAGCCCCAGGCGTTTTTAATTGGCATGCAAAAAGGAGGACTTGGCTAACATTAATAACCATCCTGTGACCCGAGATGTACCTTCTCTCCCCAGGTTCAAAGCAGCTTGAGGCATCTGCCATCTGGGAGTGCTTTCTTTCCCCAGCCTTCCTGGGAGGCAAGGAAGGGCCATTCACGATTGGACATTAAGGCCCTGAAATTAAGACACTATTCAAAATCACAAAGGGTATTTCTAGCCAAACCAGAAACACTGGCCTCCTGACTCCTAGTCAAGTGCTCCATCTGCTCCCAGTTAGGTCCCTCAGTTTGTCTCCCACCTAATCGGCGACTTTGAAGCCTCTGGGATCCCAGCCTCTCCTTGACCTGAACTCATGCCCCTCAGAGACCAAGTGTTAGCGGCTCCCCTGCTGACTCTCTGAAAGTGATGGGGTGATGAAAGTGATACAGGTCCCCATGAGTCAGAGGTCAGGTGTCCTAGGATGGAAGGAGTCCCTGCAGCAAAGGCCTCTCTGTGGCTGGGACTCTCTGCAGGGAAATCTAGGGGCGGATTTCTGAAGGCAGTGCGGTTCTCCACTGAGAGAACACAGAGGGACACTGGGAAGAAAAGTGGGGCCATTCCTAAGAGAACATACACCCAGGGGATTATAGGACACCCCACACTACTTCAGCACTGCTTGAAGTTAAGGTGAAAGAGATTGGAATCCTTTGGGCCTGGAGTCTCCTGGGTAGCTGCCCCACGTACTGATGGACCAGGTCACCTTGGGGACAGGTCTCAACCCTCTGACAGGCCTCGGTGTCCTTGGGGGTTACAGGAGAGGCCAAGTGGATCAAGAGCCTGTGTTGCAGACAGACTTGGGAGGCTGGTGCTGTGCCCATCGGGGTAGGCAGCGGGCAGGCATCACGGAGCAGCCAATCAGAGGAGGAGGGGACTGCAGAAAAAACGAGTGATCCTGCTGCAGCTGAGCTGTCCTTGGAGGGTGGGAGCCACGGGAAGGGAGGAGGAGGGGTTGGGGAAGGACATTCCACAGGCTTTTTTGGCCCCTGACAGACACAGGGGGGTCAGAGAGAAAGGGAAAGGAGCAAGTCAGGACGCTGGATTCCAACAAGAGCATCAAGACCAGGCTGTTTCTGTGTGTGAGGAACTTTTCTTGGGAGATAAAATTAGACCTAGAGCTTGCTGACAGGGAGTCTGAAGCGTGGGACATGGACCGCTCACTGGGATGGCAAGGCAGTTCTGTCCCTGAGGACAGAACTGAAGCTGGGGTAAGGCGCTGCTCTGGGAGATGGGTGGACCCGCCCTGTGTTCCCCCTGCATTGTCTGGGATTGGGGCTCAAAGTCAGAAAATGATTTGGTCACTGGCGGAGCCGGGGGCAGGGAAGGACAGACAGGAGGTGAGGCCCCTCGTGTCCTAACTCCTTGTCTAGAGCCCCTGTGGGCCCCTCCGTGCTCATGAGCAGCCCCCTGGCATGGAGAGTGGCACTGGGTTCCTGGTGACTCTACCTGAATATTGCAAGGGCTGGGGATCTCCATCAGTGCCTTCCTTTCTCCCTTCCTTGCAGCCCCGCTGCTCAGTGCCCCTGGGGAAACCAGGCGGAGTGCAGTCCTCTCTCTCCCACCCTCAGCCTGACCCCCAGACCGACTGCTGCGTCACTGTGGGGTTGTGCAGAGGGGCAGGATTTCCCCGAATTCCCCAGACTCTTCAGCTGCCACCCCCAGCCCCATCCCTTCTCTGTTGCCATATAATTAATCGTCCAAGCTGGGACACTTTGCAGAGTGAAAAGGGGCAGTTATGCCAGAACAACAAACATAAACTGGGATGTATGGTCACCCCACCGGCCCCCACAAATACTGTGGGTAAGAAAAAGCCTGTTGGGTCAGGCTTGCCTCAGGACTGTCTCTTCTGGCCACTTGGCCCCTACCTGCTGTTTCCAGTTTCCGTCTAAAAGGCCCCTTTTCCTGTCTAGGCAAGCCCTGGAGACTACGGCTATAAGCAGGTATGGGGACTTGAGAGGCGACAGCCTGCAAGTAGCTCCTAGGGGACTTTCCCCTCTAGCCTCCCCCTCTAGTCCCTTCCCTCTGCATAAACCCGGCAGCGTGACTGCATCCCTCAGTTCTTCCCTTTGTAAAACCGGGGCCTGCAGGAAGACCGCGGCTATGTTATCTCCCCTCACCCTGGCTGGGACTCCTCAGTGGTCTGGGGTAGCCCCCACTGGCTTGGCTGATTCCCAGAGGGTGAGTCAGCCTGTGAAGCCAGCCCTTGTCCGTTGTCTGGGGGAGGCACGTGGGTTTTGTGAGGCCGAGCTGAGCCCAGCACCGCCAGGCACTCCGCAAAGGGGGCTGGCCCCAAAGGAGAGAGAGGAAGCTTTAGGGTCTGGAGCTGAGGGTCAGAGTAGTGGGGGGGCAGTGACCTGCCTTCCCAGCTGGAGATGGAGTGGAGCAGGTCTCCACAGAGGAGCCAGCCCCTCGCTGCCTACCACCCGTGCGGTTCACAGTTGAGACCAGGCCCCCTCCCGCACTGCAGGCCAAAGCCTATCTCTGGGCACAGGGGGCAAGGGGCAGCTGCGGGTGCTTCCCCCTATACATCCCTCGCAGTTGGGGGCTGTCAGAAGTGTCCTGCCGTCCTCCCTCACCTGGTCCCTCCCAGCTCCCCTTCACCCACACTCAGCATCCACTGGCAGGTTTCCCCTTTGCTCCTGGGGCCCAGGCTCAGGTTCTGTGTGGCTCAGTGTCTGGAATAAGGGGGGTCAGGTCAGCTGTACTGAGTTCTGGGCAGTGAGTCCTGGGGAGTGAGCACCTCCAGTAGAGTCTGCACCTCAGTCCCAGAGCTCAGCGCCTGCAGTGACAGGAGGCGAAGAGACCCCTGCTGACTCTTGATTTGCCTGGGGCTGGGAGCTCCCTTCTCCCCTCCCTCGCTCCTTCCTGCCCCTACCCCATTCTGGCTGTCTGCACTCTCCTTGAGTCCTGAGCCACAGTCTCCTCTCGGCTCTGATGCCTCTGTCTGCTCCCGCTCATTCAGCCTGACTTCCTGGCCTTTGGGGCAGTCCCCGGTCCTGGCTTGGAAGGGCAGCCTCAACAAGCACCCTGCTGAGAGGGACCATTGGGGCTGGAGCTACTCAGTTCCCAAACTGGAGCAGTTTGCAAGGGCTCTGGGGGCTGCCCAGGGCTGCTGCTGGACCCCAGGGCCTTTCCTGACGTCTTGGACCCTTGCACCAGGGAGGCATGTGAGCAGTTGCGGGAGGGATGGTGAGCGCTTCCTCTGGCTTGGCCGCCTGTGCAGTTTCTTTCCCTTGTAACCATAAGTGCTTTCCTTTCTCCCTCTCGCCTTCTCCTGTCTTCCTCCTTCATTCTGCCCTTCCTGCCACCTGCCCGCCTACCGCCCCCACCCCGAACCCTCAGATCAAGCGCTTTCTGGAGGACGCGGATGATGCAGAACTGAACAAGTTCGTGAAGGATTTCCCAGGAAGCGAGACCTACCACCAACCAGAGGCCAAGACCTGGGTGTCCAGGCCCCAAATCCTGGAGCCGAGGCCCCAGGCCTCGGACCTCTGCCAGGATGACCTGGAGTTCAGACCTCCTTCGTGGCCCCAGCCCTCTGACAGCCAGCAGTACATCTCTGCCTCAGCCCCTCTCAGCCCCTCAGCCCGGCCCCGCAGCCCGTGGGGCAAGCTCGATCCCTATGACTCCTCTGAGGTAGAGCCTCCAGCCCTGCCTTTGCCTTTCAGTGGGCTGGTGCAGGAGGACCCAGGGAGGGAGGAGAGGGAGCCCGAGCGTGTGTGTACGTGCACGTGTGTGTGTGTGCGTGCGCACGCATGTGCGTGCTGAGCTGGAGCCCCTCTCTGTCCTGTGTTGGCCCCAACTCTGTGGTGTCACCCCCCAGGTATGTTGGAAACTGACAATACCAGCAGGGACGGGAGCCCAGCTGGTAGCCCCAGGTGGGGCCTCAAAGGAGGCTGGCTCTGCTCTTTAAGGCTGGCGTTGGGTCCTGGGGTTCTTCTGCCTATACCCTGATGCACTCTGCCTTCTCGTCCACTAGGATGACAAGGAGTATGTGGGCTTTGCGACCCTTCCCAATCAAGTCCACCGAAAGTCCGTGAAGAAAGGCTTTGACTTTACCCTCATGGTGGCAGGTAGAGCAGGGGTGGGGCAGGGCAGGGCTGGGCAAGAGGTGTCTCAAGTGGGGATGGTCTATATGTGGGGAGTGGGCATGGGTAGGGCAGGGGAAAGCCAGGGGCTGTGCCTTTTTGCAAAATAGCTGGGAGACGTGGGTGGCCAAAAGTATGTATATGTTGCAGGAGAGGGGGTGGTGACAAGGTACAAAGAATATTTAACCCTCAGCTTTCTAGTAGTTGCCTTTCTCTGTGTGACCTTGGGCAATCTCTTATCCTCTCTGGGCCTCATCCAAATGAGAAGGCTGGACGAGCTCTTCCAGCTCTGCTGTAGTTTAGTCTCTTCCCAATTAGATGAGAGAGCGGCTGCCCCCGCAACCCCGCCACCTTGGTCCGGCGGGGTTGCCTCTTGGTTACAGATCTGATTTGGTGCCTCTGTCCTCTCTCCCCTGTCAGGAGAGTCTGGTCTGGGGAAATCCACTCTCGTCAATAGCCTCTTCCTCACTGATCTGTACCGGGACCGGAAACTCCTCAGTGCTGAAGGTGAGGAAAGGAGAGGAGCATGGAGACAAGCAGGCAGAGCTGACTTGGGAAATCGAACTGACTGCAGGCTCTGAGGGATGGGACCTTCCCCAGCACGCAGGAAGCCATGGCTTCCTAGAGAGACTGCTGGCATCTCTCTGTAGGCCTATTTGGCCTGGAAGCCCACCAGCCAGCTCCCTAAAGATTTGGGTGCCGAAGCCGGGCAGGGACCAGAGTCCTGCTCTTGGAGTGAGTCTCTGACCCCCAAAGGATTCCAGGAATCCGAGAAAAGAGCCGGGAGCAGAGAAGAGGCTGGGGCCAGAGCCAACAGCCACCGGCATTTCCTGTGTTGGGAAATGTGCTCCTTGCTGGTTCCCAGAGAACAGGCCCCCAGGCAGCCCCCGGGGGCGGGAAGGGGGGCAGTGTGGGTGAGGCAGTCTGGGCAGCACTGGCTGGGGTGGGTGGTGTGTCCTGACTGGGCAGGTCCTTGCCCTTGCCCTGGCCTCAGTTTCCCCCTTCTCCAGAGCGGATCATGCAAACAGTGGAGATCACTAAACATGCAGTGGACATAGAAGAGAAGGGTGTGAAGCTGCGGCTCACCATTGTGGACACACCGGGTTTTGGGGATGCGGTCAACAACACAGAGTGGTATGTCTGACCAAGCACAGCCCCTGCCCCGACCCCCACCAACTCCGTACACACACACAGGGGCGCACAGGCTGTCAAGAAGAAGGGGTTTGTGCCCTCGAGCGTGCCACTGCCCTTTACCGGACAGCTGTCTCCTCTGTAAAGTGAGAGGGAAGGCCTTGGAACAGATAATCTCTAATGTTCCGTTGATTTGACCCACAATTCTAGAATGGGGTTGAGGACACAGATAGGAAAGAAGAGCCTCAAGAAAGCAAACACATGTGAAAACGTGTAGCACAGTGCCTGACACATAGTAGGTGGTCAGTAGTTGTCACCCTCCCTCCTTCCATTCCTTTCACCAGCAACATTTTAGGTGTTACAAGCAAGTTATTAAAGACGTGAGAGTGCGTGGAGGGAGGGGTGAGGGGAGAAATAAGAGGCAAAGGGAGAGCATGGGTGGAACTTTGTTTAAACTCCCGGGACCCTCTAGGCCACCTGCCAAAATAAAAGGTGGCTTACCAGCCCCACCGCAATCATCCCTGACATTTTTTTCAGGAACTAGAAGGATGCTTAGATAATGGTCAGTCAGACAGACCTGAATAGATGAGGAGGAGAATGGGTGATAAGGACAGGAGAAATGGTGATGCCTTTGATGAGGGAGTTAGGCAGGGTGGTGCTGAGACACCTAGACTGAGAGTTCAGGTCTTGATGCAGCATTTAGGAACTGCGTGATCTTGAGCAAATGACCACATTCCCATTTCTTCAACTGAAAAATGCTGGCCTTACCACCTCACCCAGTTGATCTGAAAATCAACCCAGAAAGATGCATGTGAATATGCATTAAAAACATACAGTTTTGGGATTCCCTGGTGGCGCAGCGGTTGAGAGTCCGCCTGCCGATGCAGGGGACACGGGTTCGCGCCCCGGTCCGGGAAGATTCCCACATGCCGCGGAGCGGCTGGGCCCGTGAGCCACGGCCGCTGAGCCTGCGCATCTGGAGCCTGTGCTCCGCAACGGGAGAGGCCACAGCAGTGAGAGGCCCGCGTACCGCAAAAACAACAACCTAAAAAAAGCATACAGTTTTTACAGGGCTGTGTACCTTATACTCATGAATATTAAGATGATAATTTCAGGATCAGTGAAACATAAAAATGTGGGGTCCCAAAAAAAAAAAAAAAATGTGGGGTCCCCTGTTCAAAATGATTAAGAATTTCAGCATGGCCACAGCAGAGGATAAACCAAACGTGGGCCTCTCTGAGCGCAGGGCCCCGGTATGACTGCACGGGTCACACGCCCAGGAAGCTGACCCTGGATAATTGCCTCACAGACTGACCAGACCCTTACGGACCTTTCTGTGCTCTGAACCACCACTATCCCCTCCATTTGTGTTTGATCATCACAACATGTGACTTTCGGCTCAGGACATTGGTTCATCTTCAACGTCATGACCTAAGCCTTGAGGGGAGGGCCGCTTCTTATATTCTTGCCACACGCTGTGCTGGTACATGGTGCATGGTCTCTGTAAATAGTCCTGCTGGATTGAGGCGGTCTCCAGTCATCACCACCCTTCCGGATCGGGGACTACGTCTCAGCAAACTGGGCTCGCCCTGAAACTCGAGCCCCAACCAGCACCTGCCTCCTACTTTAGCAAGTATCATTCCCTCCTTCAATCAGTCAGTCTACTTACCTCCTCTTGCCTTCCATAATAATAATAATTTCACCTGCCTGGCACCTCACAGTTTGCAGGGCACCACCACGTGTTCTCATTTAGTGAAGCAGCAGATGAGGTGTCCAGCCTGTGCTAGACATTTTAAGGGATGCAGAGCAAGTGTAAATAATTCTTGTCACCGGGAGGCTTACAGTCTAGTGGCGATGGGAGTGGGGGAGTGGGGGGCGCAGCAGGTCTCTAACGTGTGTCAGTCAGGTAAAAACTTAGCTTAGTAAGTGGGTTGGGCATCGTGGTGGCAAACACACTGAACTAGGAGTCAGAAGGCCAGGAGCCTGAGTGGGTAGAGAATTTGCTAGCTAAAGTGATCTGGATTAAGTCTCTTCGCAGCTCTGGATTTAGCTTCTTCACGTATAAAATGCAAATAATGATGTTCATAATGCCCACCCATCAGGGCGCCTATCAGTGAGGATGAAACTCAATAACAGAAGAGCAAGAGACTTGAAAATTGAGGTGGTTGAATATATATATATATACATATGAAACCTCTGTGTGTGGTGACGGGAAGGGGGGAGCAGTGTGCATTGCTCTAGTCACAGGACCCTTCACGGGAGAGATGGTTCTTGGATATGGCTTTGAAGGATGGAGTGGGCTTGGAGAGGTGGAGGAGAGGATGGAACCACACGAACAAAGGCTCTGAGGCTGAACTGTGAACCTGACTTAGGGCTGCCCTGGCCTCCAGTTGGTTTTCACCTGCCGGCACCTTGCTAGTCTTACTGCTTTGTTTGGTCACCTGGGCTCTTTTCCTTTCATCAAGCTAGTATTTATTGACCTCTGTCTGTGTGCTTAGTCTGATTTTCTGTCAGGATGTTTGAGATGCACCCCTGACCCACCCAGGTACCTCCCTGATGATGTAATAAAGCAAGTCGGGGAATAGCAAAGTCTTGAAAAGACTGCTCGGGGCGTGGGCTCCTTGCAGGCCCAGAGCTCACTAGGCAGCCCTCACTTCCAGTTTCTCTGCTTGTCTGTCCCTGCCCCAGCTGGAAGCCTGTGGCAGAATACATCGACCAGCAGTTTGAGCAGTATTTCCGAGATGAGAGTGGCCTGAACCGCAAGAACATCCAAGACAACAGGGTGCACTGCTGCCTGTACTTCATCTCGCCCTTCGGCCACGGGTATGGTCTGAGCCTGAGGCTCCTGACACCACCGGGTGTTGCCAAGGGAACAGGCCAAGAGCACCAGGGGCAGGGCTGCCACTAGCAGGTGGTCACAGTTTCCTGTTCCCCAGGCTCCGGCCATTGGATGTTGAATTTATGAAGGCCCTGCATCGGCGGGTCAACATCGTGCCTATCTTGGCAAAGGCGGACACACTGACACCTCCAGAAGTGGAGCGCAAGAAACGCAAAGTGAGGGAAGCTGGTGGGGGAGGGGAGCAGGTGGGCTTCTGGAAAGGATGGGGTCCCCAGAACTATGGGCCCCTCATGTGTTTGCCAGATCCGGGAGGAGATTGAGCACTTTGGAATCAAGGTCTACCAGTTCCCAGACTGTGACTCTGACGAGGATGAGGACTTCAAATTACAGGACCAAGCCCTAAAGGTGGGGCCACCCCAGGGCATCCCTTTCCCATCTTGTTTCTTCTGGGCAGAAAAGAGAAGTAGAATTCTATACAAGGGTGGGCTATTGGGGTGGAAGAGGACCCTGGTTTCCTAGCATGAACCAGAGAAGATGAAGATAAAGGTGGAAAGGAACAGGTGAGAATGGTGGTGTTGACAGACACCCCTAACTTCTTCCAGGAAAGCATCCCATTTGCTGTAATTGGCAGCAACACTGTGGTAGAGGCCAGAGGGCGGCGAGTTCGGGGCCGGCTTTACCCCTGGGGCATTGTGGAAGGTAAAGCACTGAGCTTGTGACCAGGGTATCTCCTTGCCCTCAATGGTTCTCCTCTACCCATGCGCCTGGCTGACCCCTAGCCTTGCTGTGCAGTGGAAAACCCAGGGCACTGCGACTTTGTGAAGCTGCGGACAATGCTGGTGCGTACTCACATGCAGGACCTGAAGGACGTGACCCGGGAGACACATTATGAGAACTACCGGGCACAGTGCATCCAGAGCATGACCCGCCTGGTGGTGAAAGAACGGAATCGCAAGTATGGCCAAAGGCCAGGACAGAGCTGGCAGGGGTGGGGTTTGGGACACAGCCTTGGGTGAGACAAAGCCCTTCCTTTGTTCTATAGGCTCTGGGCTCAATCCAAGCGGGTGCTGGGGTCTCCCTAGCCTTACCAACCCCCCTTTCCCCTCCCCCTCAGCAAACTGACTCGAGAGAGTGGTACCGACTTCCCCATTCCTGCTGTCCCACCAGTGACAGATCCAGAAACCGAGAGGCTGATCCGAGAGAAAGATGAGGAGGTGAGAGTTGGGTGGGGCAGTAGGGGTTGCCGGCCTGAGAGGACCCCTGCTTAATCACAACCCTCAGTATCTCTTGGTTTGGGAATAGGAATATCCCTGGCCCTGGTACATATCTGGATCCTGGATTGGTGGCTTAGTGGTTCCACCCAGAGACTCCATCACACCTCAGGGCTACCAAGGCCCTGGCTGAAGGGATTAGAGGTTGGGGGCACTTCTCTAAATCTATAGGACTCTCTGAAAGGCCCCACTTTGATTCATGTGCCTGTTCCAGCTGCGACGGATGCAGGAGATGCTGCACAAAATCCAAAGGCAGATGAAGGAGACCCATTAGCTGGCTTTCAGCCTTGAATATTTAAATGCCGCCTCTTCGTCCTGCCTATGCCGGCCCCTCCCAGCACCAGCTCTGCTCAGGCCCCTGCAGCTACTGCCACTTCGCCTTACATCCCTGCTGCCTCCCCAGAGACTCACAGGAAATAAAGTTTAACAAATCTGTAGGTGGCTTCTGGTGTCACTGTCTGTATCTTTATAAATTTATTTATTTTATTTATTTTTGGCTGCGTTGGGTCTTCGTTGCTGTGCGCGGGCTTTCTCTAGTTGCGGCGAGTGGGGGCTACCCTTCGTTGCGGTGCACGGGCTTCTCATTGCAGTGGCTTCTCTTGTTGTGGAGCACAGGGTCTAGGCACGCGGGCTTCAGTAGTTGTGGCATGGGGGCTCAGTAGTTGTGGCTCATGGGCTCTAAAGCGCAGGCTCAGTAGTTGTGGCGCACTGGCCTGGTTGCTTCACGGCATGTGGGATCTTCCCGGACCAGGACTCGAACCGTGTCCCCTGCATTGGCAGGCAGATTCTTAACCACTGTGCCACCAGCGAAGCCCACTGTCTGTATCTTTACCATCTCAGGGAAACCAAGGAGATCCTAGGACCCCGTTTTGAAAGGTTGCTGGAGGAGGGTGCTGGCTTCTGACTTTTAGTAGGGAAGGGAGAGTGGGGAAAACTTTCCCCTCTCATGACAGGGTTCAGTCCGTGCTCAGAATCCAGCCTGGCCTGTCCATCCTCCTGACTGTATCTCTCCTGCCCCTGTTATATGGAGCCCCTCTCATCTTTACCACATACGGTACTGACAACCCCATAGAAGTTTACGTTTTAATATCTCCCCCGAGAAAACATCGTATTAATTGCATGCAGCCTTCGTATTTCCCCTGATTTGGGAAAAGGGATATGTAGTACGAATTAAGCTCTGTACTCTAGGAAGCCTGTGATAGAGCACTGAACAAATGCTGAAACCCCTGTAATCACCAAACACTATAGTAAGTGCTGGGAATGGATAGAGTACAATCATCGTCCTGGAAGAATTCATTTAACAAATATTTATTAAGCATCTGCTAGTTTGCAGACACTTTTATTTCTTTCTTAATTTTTATATTATTTAATTATTTAATTATATTTTTGGCTGCGTTGGGTCTTCGTTGCTGCATGCGGGCTTTCTCTAGTAGAGGCAAGAGGGGGCTGCTCTTCATTGCGCTGCGTGGGCTTCTCATTGCAGTGGCTTCTCTTGTTGCGGAGCATAGGCTCTAGGCGCGCGGGCTTCAGTAGTTGTGGCACGGGGGCTCAGTGGTTGTGGCTTGCAAGCTCTAGAGCGCAGGCCCAGTAGTTGTGGTGCACAGGCTGGGCTGCTCTGCGGCATGTGGGATCTTCCCGGACCAGGGCTCGAACCGTGTCCCCTGCATTGGCAGGCAGATTCTTAACCACTGCACCACCGGGGACGTCCCAACAAACACTGTTTTAAGCCTTGGAGTTAAAGCACTGAACACAGGTAAGGTTCCAGTTTTCCTGGAATTTACTAAATGTAGTAAAAGTCCCAGTGTCCTAGAAGAAAGAGACATGTGAGGACATAATGGCCCTGGGGCCTGCTATTAAAGCATTCAGGCCCACTCCTGAACTGAAGCTATCGGTTGAGAATCTGAATCAACTGTTCTCCATTTCTGTCGGGTTGGTGGTATCTCGGGGCTACGGCGACCTCCAGCGGCCACCCACCGCCCTGCTGCCTGCTCTGGCTCCCCGTGGGAGAGAGGAAGGGAGGAGCGAAGAGCTAGATCGTCGGGAGAGTCCTGTTCCCCACACCCTTTACAGACCAGAAGGTCGCAGCTAGCTCGTGGCAGTCTCAGTCCTATTTCTCAGGTGAGAGGTCTTCTCAAAACTGAAGGCACCGTTCATTCAGGTCACGGAGAGCAGGGTCGGTTCGCGGATGAAAAGTGAAGGTTGGAGGAACACGTCAAGGTGCGGAAGAAGGGAAACCCTCCCCCACCCCGCGCCAGTCGAAGACCCAGACGGAGCCTCAGGCCCAGCCCTCCCTCCTCTCTTAGCGTTCGGGGTCTTTCTCTCCCTTCCAGCTTTGGGACGGATGACCGCGGCGAAACCAAAACGGAAAATGAATAAACTAAGGTGCCACCGGAGATGTACTTGAGAAGTAACCCGGGGGCGGGGTGGTCACCGGAAGTGGCTGTAAGGCCTCTGTCCCTACAAGGCCCCGCCTTCAATTGCGCTACCAGTAGGCGACAGACCGCCCCCACTTCCGGCCCCTGGCGCTTTAGCCAGCGGCCCCCCTTTTACTGTTCTCCCATTGGCTACCGCAGGGACGCGCTGTGATTTCCCATTGGTCGTGTCTCCTCTCCCGCGCCGCGCCTCCTCCCTCCAGGTACAGTCTCGTCTTCCGGCACCCGATAGGCTAAAGGCTGGGAGGGCGTCTGCCCAACTTGACCAATGAGCGGCGTGAAGAGTGAGGGCGGCGGCTGCGTGGTGGGGGGCAGGGCGGGACTTGGTGTGGCTATTGGCCAGGGTGGGCACAGGCCAGAGATAGGATTGGCTGGGGAGAGGGGCACCGTGGTGGGGTCGAAGCTGCGCGGCCTCCGCAGCTGCGGGAGACGGAAGTAGTGAGAGCGCGGCCTCGGAGGGTCGGGCGGACGCCACCTGGGTGAGTCACCGTGCCCCGTGCACTGCCAGTTTGGGAGCCACAACGACCGCGTCTTGCCCGGCCCCGCCCCGGCCCCACCGGCTTTCGTGAGCCCCGCCTTCTGTCATTCGGGGCTCCGCCTCCGAGTCTTTAGGCTCCGCCCCTAGAATCTGGGTACCTGGGCTCCCCTGTCAGCCTGACCCGCCCCCCGCCGTGGCCAGATCACCTAGGTCCGGGAACCCTGGGCCTCCCAGGCCTGTGCTCGTCTCTCCCTCTCTCCGTTTCCCTGAGGCTGCTTGCCAGTGGGCGGTGAGGCAGCACCTCTGGCTTGCAGCTTGCTGGCTCCCCCATGGGGAGGGTGGGCTGTGATTACGGAGGCAGGTAGGGCCACAGATGGAGACTTTTATCCCCACAGCCTTCTGCGGGGCACTGCTGGACTGCCCCTGAGCTCGGATAGCAGGCATAAAGAAAAATGTCAGTGAAACCTGGGCCTGGTTCCCTAAGTGGTTCCCTAAGTGGGCCAAGGAGGCCCATCCTGACATTTCTGTTGCTTGGGCCCATTTGACAGGTACTGACTCTGAGGCCTGCACTGGCCTGATTCTGTCCCCGTTGTGTGGCCTCCTCCCACTAACCTGCACCCCACTGGGTGTCAAGTACATTCAGCAAGGCATGTCCAGCCCTGCTGCCGTCTGATCATAGGTTGTGGTCCCCTCCCTCTTGTCCTCTGCTCTGGACTCTGCCCCAGCAAACAGGTCAGGTGGGTGCTACTCCCAGACTCAGAGGCTGGCAGACGCTCTTGTGGATTCACGTTCCCACCAGGGCCAGAAGTGAGCCCTGGTTGGGCAGCCTCTCTCTCTTCAGAGTTGGCAATTCTTTTGCTCTCCCACAAAGAACAGGGTTTGGAGTGTTTTACTTCTCTTTCTGGGACTGGGAATCAGGACTCTTGAGTCCTGCTCCAGAACTTGATGGCTGCCTTCATGCCCTGCAGAGTCGCTTGTTGCCTTCTCCTCACGTAGCTCCCATTGCCTCTGTCTAGCATGGTGACTTGTGGAGAGGCTGGATGCTCTGCGAGGAAGGCAAATAAGAGTTGTGGGGAAGTTCAGGAGTAGATGTGTGGCATTTGTTGATTCTATGGTGATGTTAATGTTGCTCTTTATGCTTATGTTTCTCGGGCTCTACAGTGAGAAGCAGGTAGCCAGGACCCTCACCACGGTAGAATGGTGAGTACGCTTTCCTCAGACCACTGTGTTTTCTGTAATCCTTGTGTCTTTCTCCATGAAGCTGCCCGCCCCTCCTGGACCTTGAGCTCCAGGCTACTCTGTTCAGCAACTAAGCAGGTTCATCTGCCCTGGAGATAAATTAGGGCTTCCTTAGGTTACAAAACATCAGCCGATATACAGCACGGGCACGGGAAGCCTCTAGACATCTTTTTCTGTATGTGCTATGCCATGCTTTCCCCACACTACCACTGGCTCCCTTAGCTCTTCATAATGGCCCTTCTCTTGCCTCTCCTGGTCCCTGGGTGAAGCTCTCTGTTCTGGTCTGAAAAGCAAGGGCTCCTTTATATCAAGATCCTTGTACTTCCTACTGGGTCTCTTGAATATTGTGGGTGCTGTATCAGGAGCGACTCCACTAAAACTGTGGGGCTTCTCTACCTCCAAGGTCCTGCTGTCTGTTAAACTACTTTAGGCAACAGCTGACTGAATATATAGCAGGAGAGCACCCTCAGGTTGCCCAGAATATCACTGGGGGCAGTGTGTGTGTGTGTATGTGTATGTGTATGTGTGTGTGTGTGTGTGTGTGTGTGTGTGTGTTATAATGATCCCGTAAAATTTCCACTAACTGTAACTGCCCTTCTTTCACCCCAAGTTCAGGGAACCCCTTAACCCCTGAGAGCTGGGAGGAAGCAGTGAGATGAGAAGGGAGTGGGGAGCTACAAGCCTGGGTCCAGACCAGGTCCTTGCTCTGGCTGTATCTCTTTATTTCTTTCACGTGTCCCCTGTGCTTAGGGACAGGTCAAGGCATTCAGTTGGTGAGAGGACTCGCTCTTTTCCTCCACAGACACATGGGTGTGTGGGGTGTGCAGTATTGTTCTGGTCTCTTCTCAGAAAGCCTGCTGGTCCTGACCCCCACCAACTGATAGCCCCTTTCCTTTTTCTCTTCTGTGATACACTGAAAAGTCAGCCTGGTCTAATTTTGAATTCTAGCACCACCACTTAAGTACTTTAGGTGAATTGCATACTTTCTCTGTAAGCCTGAAGTCTAATTTCTTTGGGAGTTGAATGGTTTTAGTGAGATAATGTTTGAAACATGTCCGGCTCATAGTAGGCGCTTAATAAAATGTCAGGTTTTTCTCCTATTCCTCCCTTCCCCCAAGACCAAAACCGAAACAAAAGCCCTGGTTTCTGAAAGTTACCAGGGACAGGGAGAGTGGGGTTCCAAACGGTTCCTTCTGTGACTCTTGGTGACATTTTGAGCCTCTTATCACTGCCCCTTATTCTCTGGCCCTCTACCCAACTCCCTCCCTCCTCCATGAGTTTTGTTTTTGCATAGCTTCTGCGATCCATAGTTCCCGCACTTCTCTTTCCCAGCCTAAGAAATTCTTTCTCCAAGAAGGACTTTCTTACCCAGAAGACACAGGATGTGAAACAAGGGGAGAGGAGGAGCTGAAGAAGTAGGGCTGGGCAGGGACCTTGGAATAAAAAACCCAGGGAATTTCCCTCTCAGGAGTGTGTAATGACCAAACTGGGACTAGACCAGTGTCCATTCTAAGGGGCAAAAAGGGAG
Organism: Neophocaena asiaeorientalis asiaeorientalis; assembly: GCF_003031525.2. Lineage (NCBI taxonomy): Eukaryota > Metazoa > Chordata > Mammalia > Artiodactyla > Phocoenidae > Neophocaena > Neophocaena asiaeorientalis. The sequence goes on along the minus strand of NW_020174560.1, from coordinate 4,379,885 downwards.
TGGGATTAGTGAGGTCAGGGGACTGGAGGACACTGATGGACTGGGGAATGGTGAGTGGTGGTTTTGGAGGGAAAGGAGGAAGCCTAGAAACTAGAAAGGGCCTCTGGTGGAGGGAGGTGAGCCTCATCCTGGGAATCCGAGCAGGCACTGGGGGGACTCAAAGAGGAGGGGAGGGCGTGGGGACAGACGTCTGAAACAGTGGTGTGGGGTGGCTCACGTGGGAAGATGGGAAATGAGAAGATGTAGGCGGTCCTGCCGCCCCCTCCCACGCCGTGGGGGGGGGGGCGGGGCAGTCCCGCAGCCCAGACTCCTGGGAGCCCCTAGGAGCCCGCCGAGGATGCTCTCCCACGCCGCGGAGGGGTGGTGGGGAGGGAGGAGTAGGGGGCTGTGGGCGGGGCCCGGGGACCCGCCCCGCCCCCGCCTTCCCGGCGCGGCAAGGTCGGGGAGCTCCCCTCGCCTGGGCGGAGCTGGGCTCGCTCCATTGTGGAGAGGAGGGGAGAGGCGCGCGCCGAGCATCGCCGCCCGCGCTCGCCTCCTGGCCGCAGCGGCTGCACCTGGCCGGCCCCGCAGCCGGGATGCGGCGGACGCCCGAGACTGGCGGGCAGCGCAGCGGCTCCGGGGACATGTGCGCTGGCCCAGACCGCCCGCGACCATGAGCCTGACCGCCCGCGTCTCCTGCTCCATGCTCAGCTGCTTCGTAAGTGCCGGCCCCGCCTGCGGCGGGCCGGGGACCCCGACGCTGGCTGCACCCGCCGCCTTTCCCAGGGCCGGCCCTTGAGATCCCGAATTTCAGCCCATCCCCCTTACCAAGGGCCCTGGCAGGGGAAGGGACATAGTCCCTTTTCTTTCTTGGACTTGCTTTAATCTTCGGGTGCCGGGGATTGTCGAAGGCCGAGGATTGGAATTCTGTGACCCATCATTTTAGCCCTGAAGCCGCTGCCCTTGACTGCAGATCTTCAGGCCCCGCCCTGCAGGGGTACATCCCTTTACCTCCGCCTCTCCATCTTGGGCCCACCCGCTGCATCCTTGCTTGGGGATGTGGGATGTGGCTAGTAGGCCGTCTGGGATGTTAGGGGGCTGGTCGGGGAGCACAGGATGTCTGAGCTGTCTCCCTGGCTCCAGTCCCCTCCCCCTTCCACCACTCCATTCCTCACCTGACAGCCTGTCTTTTCTCCTTGACTGTCCCCCAGCCAGCCTCTCTTCTCCATCTTCCCTGCCTTTCTGCCTCTGCAGGCCTCCGTACCTCTGCATCATTCCCACCCCACCCCCCCTCCCC